>NC_143049.1:22547500-22700681 GCF_057628025.1 Oncorhynchus mykiss
CTGCCACCACTGTAGGTTATTACCGCCGCCACTGTAGGTTATTACCGCCGCCACTGTAGGTTATTGCTGCCACCACTGTAGGTTATTACCGCCGCCACTGTAGGTTATTACCGCCGCCACTGTAGGTTATTGCTGCCACCACTGTAGGTTATTACCGCCGCCACTGTAGGTTATTGCTGCCACCACTGTAGGTTATTACCGTCACCACTGTAGGTTATTACCGCCGCCACTGTAGGTTATTGCTGCCACCACTGTAGGTTATTACCGCCGCCACTGTAGGTTATTACCGCCGCCACTGTAGGTTATTGCTGCCACCACTGTAGGTTATTACCGTCACCACTGTAGGTTATTACCGCCGCCACTGTAGGTTATTGCTGCCACCACTGTAGGTTATTACCGCCGCCACTGTAGGTTATTGCCGCCGCCACTGTAGGTTATTACCGCCGCCACTGTAGGTTATTGCTGCCACCACTGTAGGTTATTGCCGCCGCCACTGTAGGTTATTACCGCCGCCACTGTAGGTTATTACCGCCGCCACTGTAGGTTATTACCGCCGCCACTGTAGGTTATTACCGTCACCACTGTATTGGATCCAAACTAAAGCCTATTGTTATGAAGAGTGTGGGAGAACCAGGAGGTCAATTGAGATTTTGTAGCCAAGTCACATTCCCTGGCCCCTGCCAAACCCAACGTATGAATAAGGTGAAAGAGGCCAAGCTAGCTGGGTACGGGCCCTAACGTAACTCTAATACTGGGATTCAAGATAGCTGACTCGTATAAACACTAAAACACATTCTGTATTTCCAAGCAATATGGAAGAAAACAATTTGCATCATTTGAAGAACAATTATTCTGGAACTTACGGTAAGTATGCTGACCCCCCCTGTAGCTTTGCACCTTCCCAGAAACAGTCCAGTGGGGTAACAATCATACAGGGGAACAGCTTGTCAATCATCTGCAAACCATGGATACATTCATCAGTTATTAAGCAAACTATCAAGAGTACATAATACAGAATAAAAACACACATGTGAATAGTCATGGACAAAAAATTACAGGCAGGGATATTTCCTTAAAAAAAAAATCAACTTACCCTTTCAATCATGACATTTTCTATGATAGGGACACCAGATTTGTAGCAGATTTTATTAAGATCCCATGATCTGAGGAGAGAAGACATACAGAACATGACATACATGTGAGCCCAGACAACCCCCTTTCTTTAGCTGTGACGTAATCACCAGTGATCCCATGGGTCTACCTACTTTCCAAACAGAGACACCTGGACCTTGCTGGCCGAGAGCGCTGCCTCCAGGTGAAGCAGCAAAGCACCCTGGGTCAGAATGTTGGTCCCTTCCTGTTTGGGGGTTTGTATGAGCATCTGTGATGTGAACACAGACTCCTCTCCCTGTTTCTCCTTGGTGTAGCGCAGCTCCCGACTCACTCGGCTACCGGCTAGAAGAGAGAAGAAGAGAGATGGAGAGGGGGGATTGGGTTAAAGATTCATCTCATCTCTCACGTATATAAGAGCTAACGGGTTATTTATGTTCATTGCGCTGCGATGTGGCAAGACAGCTCAGCCTTATTACCACTGCAGAGGAAGCATGACGCAAGTTGAAACGTCAATCAACAGAGAGAGTGAAGAACAGAAAGGTCCACAGATTGTACAGTTCTAGAAATATACCCTTTTGAAGACTCACAGTTTTAAGATTCACAGTTTAATTTAATAGCAACCAGGGTGGTGGGAAAAAAAGTCATTAATTAGGCTGAGTTTCAAATGTCCAACTTTCTGCCAACCCCTCCTCCCGACTCTCCAAGACTTAGATTCTAAATAGCTGTGTAGTTCAAACCAGAGACCTTGGCATGGGTCCAAGTGATACAGAGACCACAGCAGAGAGAGAGGGGTGGAGAGATGGAGGGAGAGATGGAGAGAGAGAGAAGGGGAGAAATCTGCTGATTATGACTATGCACAGCTCATATTATTATCAGACTATGCAACAAGCATTGCAGACACACACAAACAAGTTCAGAGTTGGCTCCCTGCATTGAAATGAGTGTCGCGTGAGTGTAGTGAACGCAGTACACACACATGAACACAGATTGGCCAACACCCTTGCCAATGTTGGTTTTGAAGGAACTTCAGACACAAAACGTCTAGCCAAGAGAAATGAGTCAAAGCTTCTCATTGGCTCCCTCTGTGAAGCAGATGTGTCCTGTTAGGGAAATCCTCCTCACTGTGCCCAAACCCCATCACTAACAACACGGCACGACACAGAATGGCAGCACCACCATCCTCAGTTTCACAGTCTGTTTCACCTGGGGCTTGAATGTGTAAGAAACTGAAACAGCCAAAAACACAGCCTCTAGCCTAGACAGACAGTTTCAGTAAAAAACGAAGGCACGATATGCTATCCATTCTTTACAGCAAACTTCCACCATACCAGAACTAACCCATCAGAGAAGGAGAGGGAGAAACTAGGAGAGAGAAAGAACAAAAGGTGGTGCCAGGGTTGGATGAGGGAGAACAACGAGGCAGAAATTCTGTTGATGTGGTATGCAGAGCCGGGCTGAAAGCATCAAAGCCCTGAGAGGAAACTCTGGAGTCCAGCCCCCTAATTACCAGAGGCTGCCCTGAAAAGAGTGAGCAGGGTATCTGTGGCCATGCCAAGGGCACATGAAACACACCGCTCTGGATCAGAGTGGGCTCGTCTGCCCCTCCGTGTTCCACTACATGACAATCCCGCAGAGGCTGGCTCTCGCTGTGGCCACCTCGCCTCTCCGCATCTCTCCCTCTCTCTCGTCCTCTGTCTGTCTTCCTCGCACCACCTCTCCCAATCCTGAGCCAGCTCCTCTAATTGAGGGAGGAGAAAAACGGATCTCGAAGTGTAAGATCAAGTTATAACTGGCTTGGAAACACATCACAATCTTTCACTGCTTTCTTCTAGCCTTCATAGCCTACTTGTGAATTCATAAAAGAAGGTAAGCTAATGTAATTTGTAATCATGCAGAATGTGCACATGCTCCAAATAATCAAAAGCAAAGTGCTTTATGTTCGTGAAGCCATAACTTTTGAAGTCAGCCTTGGTGCCACTCATGAACAAACTGTCCTATCCAATGAACAACAACCTGAAACACTCAGGTTACATTCACACTAGTACGTGTTAACTTGTTTTCGAACTCTGATTAAAATCAAACCAGACTTAAGAACAGACACTTGTTTGACTTGAGACATTGTGCTCATATTTAATACATTGGGGCATCTACAGGAACTGACTTTCAAGCTTTGGGCCTGTAATTACAGGGATCCTGAAGTAAATTATAGCTATTTGTGTCTCGTTCCGCCCATCTGGACCACCCAGCTAGAACCCCGGTTGGGGCCCCGGCCCAACACTCAGTCACTGCTCTGCTCTGTGAGAGAAAGCTCAACCACTCACCAGATGGAGGCTTCACTAGCTCTGCTCCACTCTCTGCTCTGCTCCACTCTCTGCTCTGCTCCACTCTCTGCTCTGCTCCACTCTGCTCCACTCTCTGCTCTGCTCCACTCTCTGCTCTGTTCCACTCTCTGCTCTGCTCCACTCTGCTCCGCTTTCTGCTCTGCTCCACTCTCTGCTCTGCTCCACTCTCTGCTCTGCTCCACTCTCTGCTCTGATCCACTCTCTGCTCTGCTCCACTCTCTGCTCTGATCCACTCTGCTCCACTCTCTGCTCTGCTCCACTCTCTGCCCCACTCTCTGCTCCACTCTCTGCTCCACTCTGCTCCACTCTCTGCTCCACTCTGCTCCACTCTCTGCTCCACTCTGCTCCACTCTCTGCTCCACTCTCTGCTCTGCTTCACTCTCTGTTCTGATCCACTTAGCCTGCAACCAGGAGCCGTTAAAGAGACAGGCGCCCAAATACTTTTCACAAAGCAGTCAGGAAATTTATAGAGAAGTATCTGGATTTGGTGTCCTTTGAAAACCTGCAGAAACCGATGTGAAGGGTTAGTATTAAGCCAAAATAACTTTTAATTAAGAGACAGTTGTCAAGACCTAAGACATGTAGCTCTCAGTGTCCTTCAGCAATCCCATATTGGATGGGGAAATGAGATAACAGTAAATCATATCAACATAACATGGTTGAAGAGATCAGGGAGCTCATACTTCTTCACAAAGCCACTCCAGTCAAGATGCTGCGCTCCAAGAAAAGCACCTCCATTTGTTCTCCCTCTGTTCCATTTTTCACTTCAACCCCCGGAGGTGACACCCCCTTTACAGACCAATTAATCCCCAGTTATGGTCCATCTCATCTTGCAAGCATATGCAGGGATACTATCCATCAGTCAAACGTGTATATATCACAGACATAGTGGAGCGAGGACTGCCTACCATAGCCATTCCTATGCTAAAGCTGAAGCTAATCTCTATCCAGATGGGGTTCTCACTTCTTCTCAGAAGAAGGCTGGGGGTTGGGGCTGGCCAGAGGCAGACAGACAATGGTAGCAGGTTTCAGGGAGAAGGCCTCCCACCCAGGGCCAGGTGCGTGTGTGTGTCTGTGTATGTATGTTAGCTCCCCTATCAGTGGGCAGTATGGAAAGTGGCATGTAATTAACCAAGGAGATAAAGACCCCTGCTCCTTGGTGTCAGACCACTGATGGACCCTGTCAGCTCCAATCTCCCTCATGTCCAGCCCACCACCACCCAGGAAAAGACCAGCCCCACAGACCTCACAGGAGACACCCGTACCATACTGTACTGTATCAATGTATACCCTCTCCATGCCTGTCTGTTATGTTGTCTGCCTATACATCTGCACAGGTTTAGTGATTGTAAACAGTTGAGATCAAACTCAAAAAGTGTTGGTCAAAGGCAACACAATGTATCCAATCAAATGAGGAAGAAGTCCCACACAAGAAGCCGAGCTACTTCTCCAGCTTCGCTCAGAGACTTTTAGGCGCCATCACAAAAACCCAATTATTAACCCAGTTAACAATTAGGACTGAGCCAGCAGCAGCACCATTCGCATGCAAGCTCTAGGTCCAATTCCAGTCTCCATTAGCGGAGACCACCTTCAAAGTGTTGTGGGCCAGATTAGCTGGATTAGGAGGCCACTGAAAGGACCCATGCTGCTTTGGAGGAAGTCCCACAAGGAAGAGACATGCTTTACCTGCTTCAGCCGCCAAAGGAATAAAACAAAGAATATACGGTGTTGTACTGTAGCACAGATTAGACCTTCTAGGATACAAAATCACAGATGTACAAACTCAAATGCGCACACAGCCTCGCCACTCACTCACTCACTCACTCCCTCACTTAAATACATTCGCATAGAAAATAGACTTTGCTGGAATGGTTCTGTTTAGGACCTGTCAATCTGTCATCTTGCCCATTCCCCCCTCTTTGTTATCCATTTAAAAAAGCATGCAGTATAAAACCAGAGGGATAGATTTGGCCCTGGCTGGTAGAGAGCGAAACAAGTCTCTGCTGAAATCAAGCTTTAGTTCTACTGCCATTTTCTGTAGGCCATCCTTTTACAGAATCAGCAGCACCTCCCCATCCCAGTTCAATGTGTTACTTAGCAGATAGAGAGGCTCCTAATTCTGAGAGAAAGCAGGCAGAGCAGCAGAGATTGAATGCAGGCTTTTGTCACTCCCCTCCTGAATTTATTTCAGATGTTTCCCAACAAGCAGGAAAAAATAAAGAGGGAACTTTCACAACAAAAGCAAATGGACCAAGACTTTTTCCCAGCAAATAAAACAATGCAGGCGTTGGGGGCTTGGCTTTCTACCTTAACGAGAAATACAGTGTGTGTCGGTCTGTGTGTGTGTATGTTGGGGGGGGGGGGGGGGGGGTCTGAATTGGACAAGGTGGTAAAAGGAGAGGACACTGAGGTATTCCTTCACCCCAAAAAGTGAGAGGATGAGAAATGAAGTTCAATTTGAGAGGAAGAACTGAAAAAATACCATTGAAAGCGAAAGGCAAAAAGAATCAGTTTCAGTTACAATCTATTCAGATCTTGATACTTCTGTCAGCATTGACATAAATTTCCACTGGTGTTGGCATTTAGGCACTTTCCATTTCCATATGTATAGGCTTGCCTGTACTAATTATGCTAATCATCCCTAGTGTTGGCTGCTGCGAAAAATAGTCACATTAGGCACTCCACTGGCTGCTAATGCAGCTTAATGTGTGGTTGAAACATACATTCATCCCACGGTGAAAGGCAAAAATGTCCCAAATTGCTGGTCTCATTCAGCCTAGAAATACATTTATTGAGCCCAAGGACCATCCCCCCCAACACCAAGTACAAAGAAAATGTTTTTCTCCATTCTTCTTTTTCCAGAGGGGGTACAAGCGGGGAGGAAAATGGGCAAACTCTACCCAAAAAGGTGACTGGTGTCACTTTATTTAAAGTTGACCAAGGAGAACAATCTCTTTTGGCAGGATTTAAGAAACTGTCCAAGTGAATGAAATAGAGATTTATACAGGAGATGTGTGAGACTGGGCTTGCAGGTCTGTAACAGGGATAGGCCTTCAGCACTCCCAAAAACGCACACCAGTGTCTGCAAGGACTGTTGCAAGGACTGGCAACATAAAATACAGGATGCTAAACAGGTCTACAGTTACATATAGTGCTGAAATGTAACTATACATGTAAAAAAGCCAAGTCCCATAAACACTACATAACTTGAAAAGATAAGGTGGCTGGCTATATGAGTCACTGCTTTAATACTGTATATCTCCAAAAAGGATATAACTTAGCACTGTATATTATAATTCTGTCCACAGTGGACGGTTGGTTAATGGCGACTTCAATAACTGAGGGAGCTGGTGAGGTTTTGCATTCAGCTCTTGTGTCTGCCCCTTGAGGAGAGGACTGAGGCTGGAGGATTGCAGAGTAGTGGGAGGTGTGGGGGGAACGAAGGAAGGGAGGGAGGGGGTTGGGGGGGTTGAAATAAACATTTTCAACTGACCCAGGTTGACTCTGGCCTTGTTTGTTCTTTCTACTGGTGAGGTCTGAGGCTCAGCAGTTGGAGTTTATTTATCTAGCTGGGGCACTGTGGCTTGCCATTCACCTACAATAATGCCTCATAGACCTTTCATTCTCTTGTAGCAGACCCTGAACTGGAAGACTGTGTATTTTCTGATTAATTATAGCATTTACCTTGCATTTTTGTTTAGATAACTTCCAAACACTGAAACGTCCACATGTTTCCCTCATGCTGCTAGGGCTCTAGAAGGTACCTACTGTTCCCCTCGTGCTGCTAGGGCTCTAGAAGGTACCTACTGTTCCCCTCGTGATGCTAGGGATCTAGAAGGTACCTACTGTTCCCCTCGTGCTGCTAGGGCTCTGGAAGGTACCTACTGTTCCCCTCGTGCTGCTAGGGCTCTAGAAGGTACCTACTGTTCCCCTCGTGTTGCTAGGGCTCTAGAAGGTACCTACTGTTCCCCTCGTGTTGCTAGGGCTCTGGAAGGTACCTACTGTTCCCCTCGTGCTGCTAGGTCTCTAGAAGGTACCTACTGTTCCCCTCGTGCTGCTAGGGCTCTAGAAGGTACCTACTGTTCCCCTCGTGTTGCTAGGGCTCTAGAAGGTACCTACTGTTCCCCTCGTGCTGCTAGGGCTCTAGAAGGTACCTACTGTTCCCCTCGTGTTGCTAGGTCTCTAGAAGGTACCTACTGTTCGCCATTTGGAGTAGGTCATTCATGCTCTCTGTATATGTTATTTTCCCCACTTCTACAGTCTCTTTTTAAAACACAAATCCCAAGTCACTTTGTAATATTTGCACAGCTTGTCTGTGTGTATATGTCTGTCAAGATCACAAACACTGTGTCAAGAAGGATGGGTTTAGTTCATGTGGGCTACCAGTACATACTTGTACATTACATGTAAACATTTATTTTCCACTCTAAATGCTCTATTCAAAGCTTTTTGCTGGTCTTTGGTGGTATATTTTACCCACTACAAAATATCAAACCTTTTGGGTAATCTACTGTTGCCATAGTAATAATGCTATAGCTAAACATATATTACATCCAGAAAAAACAACTCCCTACCCAGGCAATATACTTTTTCTTCTAAGTCCTGCTTGAACTGGTGAGAGAAATGTATCCTGAGAGAGAAGCCATACTGTTGTTTTTAGGGAATGGGAAAATGTTGAAGTGTATACCCCTAAAACCTTCAACCCCAATGCTCCCCCACCCCCACCCTCATCTCCCTGCACTTTATTATTCCCCTTTTCTTCCGACAGACAATACACGCTAGGTCACATTCTCCCCAGGTCCCACCCATGACTGCTAGCCCCCTTTCCTGTGTTGTTGCTTGCTCTTCATTGCTTCTGAGGTAGCAAAAAAAAATCAAAAGAAAACAACATATGACTAACAAAAAAAGGTTCCTTAGCTGAATTTAGCATGCATTATTAGCCAGCACTCTGTCTGTATTAGCCAACCAGTGGAAGTCGTCTGTCCACCTAGAGAAAGAACCGCTTAGGCTTGTATCTGTCACAACCCCATATGTACACCTTAACAGGTACCATATGTTTAACTACCACACCTTTCCTCAGTTTGAAGAAACCTACTCCCATATGTTTCTGACTAGCACCAACTACTGGTTTATATACCACCAATAGTATATCAACATTCAGAACAGACATACTAGTCCCAGCTAAGGCTGTAGTGACAGTGTACAGCAGGGATTTGCATTATCAGGGTCAGAAAACAAATTCTCTCCAAAATACTATTTTCTACTGTCCTATGGCACAAGTTTTAGCACATTATCCTGGGCTAGGTTAGGGTTGGGTAGAATGGAGTAGGCCAGGTAGGGTATAGGGTAGGCTAAGGTAAGGACCCTGGTGGTCTGACTTCACAAACAGCCGGACATCTATACTAGCACGGTGGCAAACGTGACATTTGAGTGGGGGTTGAGTTGGGGACAGATATGGCCTGAGGATATATGATGGGGGGGCATATGCTCTCAGGAACTCCCAGCTGGCCAAGTGTGAGCCCAGGAGGCCTCATATCAGCACCCTCATCCCTCATATGCGGTCAGAATACACCTCTGCATGTGTTGACAAGAAGACCCTATAGATGTGCGTTCTGTACTGAGAAAATATTAAGCCTTCTACACTTGCTATTTTTAAAGTTTGAGTCCGGACTGTAAGTTGTTGATGAATAAAATAATGCTCTTTGGACACTCATCTTTTCTAAGAGAGCACTGAACCTCTCTGTTCTATTAGGAAATATTTCCTTTTGTAAAAGTGTGTGTGCGTGCGTGTGCGTGTGCGTGTGTGTGTGCGTGCGAGAAGATCTAACCTCTCCTTGTTACCAAACCACTTACTTTTCATTCAACTCTGAGCAGCTTTGTCAATGGGCTATTGGGGGAAACAACACAGGCAGAAACTTTAGAAACATGGGCACTGCCTCTTAAAGGAACAGCATTCCTTTTCAGCATTTGGGCATTTCACTCAGAATGACTCCATGATTAGGCATAACAAACCCATATGGCTACATCTAACAACCTCCTTTCAGAAGACAAACGGTTAGCTTATTTAATGTGTATGAAATACACACCAGTACATTACCAAAATACTGTGATCATGACAAATTACACTGCGATAACTTCACATCTTGTTTGTGAGTCAGACTCAGACAACTCAACTACAATCTGTCAAGTAAATCTGAAAATCTTTGGCTTCACCAATCTGACAAAAACTCAAACACAGTGTGTCAGACCACAGGCATTTCATTGACAACAGTAGTAGTAGTCCCCTTCCCAGCCAAAGTGTTGGTACGGAATAAAATACACAGATACTGAGTGAGTGTTTATACTACAACTGCTGTGACTCTTTTTAGAATGTGCAAAACAGGTGGGAAATCTTCAGTTGTATTAACATATTTTTGTAGGAAAGGGGGTGCTTTTATTGTTGAATGGAATCCAAGAATAGTTATGGACCACACAGGGAGCTAGGGGGGAGGGTCAGCTCCTCAAAGATGGCTAACGATTCACACAGCCCATCTGCTCTTGGGATCAGGAGTGCGGCAAAAGCCTAGGGGGGCTTAAAAGGAATTTGGCAGTGTGAAAACCAAATAAAGCTGCCCGAATATGCACAGATAACCCAGCCTGCACACAGAAAGGACGGCAAATAAAACATGGATCATGGAACCACCATGGCAAACAATACAAGGCTGATGAGAAGAACAAGAGAAGGCTTGCGTGTGCAGTGAACACCAATGCTAGCTCCTTGTGTGCAATAAAGTAGGAATATCTTGACCCATTCTCCATTCCCAATGCAAAGCAACTTTGGCATCAGCAAAAAACACACTCAAAAGTGCAGATCTTACAAAGTACCACAACTTTCAATGTTTACAAAAGATTACAAAGAAAAAAAACAACACATTTTTGTATATCACCCAATCATGAATAACAACTGTAGAGGATCGTCTCTACAAAAAACAGCCATCTCAACTACTGATCGACAAATCAGTCAGACAGCACCCATACAGTTTCCTGTCCCCCCTTCAGTAGTTTAGATGGCAAAATGTCTACAACAAGTTCATTTGGGCAAAAAAATGACCCCTTTCTCCCCTTCCCAGACAACCCCCCCCCCCAAACCATACCCCAAAACTGAAACGCCAGACTCACCTTCAACCCACAGTTGCTCAATGTCCGTCTCAATGGCAGCAACCCGCAAACCCACAGACAAGGCACCGAACACAAGCAGTCCAATGAAAAGGACTTTCCCACAATGTCGCTGGATGTGACAGCCCAAAGAAAACAGAAGAGCCTGGAACCTCGCCCGAACCCACAACGGGGCTTTCTGACCCACAGCCTTCCCCTAAAGAGACAAGAGGAACATGGAGGGAGAGAAAGGTGTTATTATATTGTTATTACACATTAATAACAACATATTGCATTACATGGACTGTATGGCTATGGCATAGACAAGTTAAAGTTTTCACTAATGGAAGACTACATTGTTTCTAACTGTAAGATAAAAAAAACTCAATATAGTAGTCTTTCTAGTATTACTAAGATTCAACTACAAGGGCAGAGAATGCTATGCTAATAAGATAGCTAACTTGAGTATGACTTTCATTGTGATAACGTGACGTACTTAAGGGCATGTTCAACATTACAGTATCTACTGTATTAGTCAGCTACTTGAGAGTCTTCCTGTCAGTTGTCCTGTAAGCAAATCATATCTATGTGAAATACATCACTGAGCTAATGTCAGATCTAGAGACCATGTGAATATCAGAATATAACCAGCCAGAACCCTAATTGATAGTAGGTCATTGAGGGCCCAACATAAAAAAGAGTAAAGCAATGGCCAGTCTTTGGATTGGAATTGGCCCTCACAGTTGGCACAAGCGAGGTCAAGGTGCCACTCATCACCAGAGGCATGGGGGTTTGCTATGGAATCAAAACCCATGACATCACAATTATGGTTACATGGTTTGGACTTAACAAAAATAAACAGCATAGTTGTCAAATGGGATATCAAGTACTCTATGATGTTCTTGTGTAGACTACTACACATGAGTAATACACTATTAACAACTAGAATTAAATAAGCATCTAATAGAGGCTATCATGTTTGCATACTGCCTTACTCATTTCATATGTATATACTGTATTATATTCTACTGTGTCTTAGTCAATGCCACACCGACATTGCTCAATGTAACATTTCTATATTTCTTAATTCCATTATTTTACTTTTAGATGTGTGTTTTTGGTTGTGAATCGTTTTAGATAGTACTACACTGTTAAATATTACTACACTGTTGGAGCTAGGAAAAGCATTTCGCTCCACCAGCAATAACATCTGCTAAATATGTGTATGTGACCAATACAATTTGAGTTGAACACTTTTGTGTACTTGGACTTCCATTTTTGTCCAATCTTACTATATTTCCTTTTTTAAACACTCAGCCAGCTGCCCCTAACAACCTCCTGGTAAAAAAAATATGAAACCCAATGCTGTTGTGCACTAACGCAACTTCTAGTTTTAAATGGAAGTTAAAAGATGACAAGATTGCACATATTTGAGTCAGGAGTGATGTAGACTATACCGTACTTTCCTTTATAGGCTACATACCTTCTTACAGGCTATGCAAGTATTTGACAATAAGCAGTTTCTATACCAAAAATCCCTTCTCCTATAATTTAAAATGAAAACACTGTCTGAAGACCTTCTACTATACCCTTTCAAACTGTACAAACAATGTCACCGGTCTAGTACAGACACTGGACAGATGTTTTGGTTTCACTTAGGAGTTTTGACACATTTCCAAGCGTTCATGCGGTCCAGTGATGCTTTGTCAGATAAAACGTAATCAGTGAATTCCTCTGTAAGACCCACTGCATTTTCAAACAAACTAGACCACAACGGGGACCCTGAGTGTAACTTGTTACAAACAGAGTTGAACAGATCCCACACACGCAGAAATAAACATTTTGAGTTGTATTGCTTCTAAAAATGAATGGATAAAGTTATTCTCATTCATAGGGGGATCGGGGCTGGAAGTGTAAAATCAGTGCGTGCCAGTAAATGTTACAATGTAACACCGAAATATCACTAGAGTGTAATATCACCGTGTATATCACATTGTATGACATTTTGACATAAAACTCCCTCAATTGATATTCCTCCATTCGAGTAGTAATAACATCAGTTTCCGCAAAAGTACCAGAACATAACACTCATTCACAGAGACGATGAATGAAACATTAAGCATATTCCATCGAAAGCATTTCATCACCTTAGAAATCTGTTTTAATGCGAAAGCAGCGTGGCAGTAGCTGGGTCTCCGGAGAAGATCTGAGTTTACTGGCGGCGGAGAACGCATATAATTTGGGGGTAAATCTCCAAAAACACCGGCCCCTGGGACTCTGGGATCCGAGGCCATAGTCCAAACAAGAAAACAAAGCACAGAGCAAAGCAAGAGAGAAACAGTGCGAGTTCAGCAAAAGCGACAATAATCCAAGATAGAATACTAGCGCATCCACCGGGTAAAAGTTTGGATAATATATTCTAGTCTTTCCTTGAGCCAAAGTCTTGCAACTCCATCCCAACATTATGTGCCCAAATCCGTATAGATCCTTCAGTCTTCATCCGTCCTAATAGCTTATAAAACAACGTTTCGAAGTAGGAACGTCTCGATCAGATCTCTAAGTCTGCCTCTGATCCCGTAGCAGTAACATTTGGAGAAGTTAGCCCCTCTGCAAATCCTGAAAAGGGTGGTTTGATGGAAAAGTGCTCTGGTTCTCATTGGCCAAGGAAGAGGCAAATTACTTTGCAAACATCTCCTATTATTAGCTGCTAAGCAACAGCTCACCAAAGTGGAGAGAGGGGGAGACCACCCAGGCAGCCCTTCAAATCGAGGGGAGGGGGGAGAGCGAGGGGGCGTCAGAGAGAGGAACTCTTTCAATAAACTCAGCACACTGCTGCCTGCCCTGTTCTGCACACTCCCAATTGCCTTATCTCGGTTATAAGAAGCAATCACACATGCCATCTATTGATAAAACAGACACTTTATTTTTTAATCCAGAGTCGGATATAAATAAAAGTAGAAATTAATCGAGTAGTTTCTCACACATAAATACATGGGACTGAATAGTCTAAATTGTGTACTAAACTAGCCTTATTTATTGGCATGAGAGTTTTCAACTCTATAAAGTAAACCAAGTGTTAACTGTAAAACATTCAATGTTACTTTTAAAATAGGTTTAAACCAATTCTAACTCTCAGACTATGGTTCACACCTTCAAAGTGAATTCCTTTGCTTGACTTTGGCCTAAATTAAATAGTGAGATTTATAAAACAAGATATACTCTGTTTGGTACTGTATTATGTGTGCAGGGGTTGTGTCTATTTACACATAATTGCTAAGGATTTACTGACATGGTTAATTCCACTGTGCTGTGCAGTTTCCCAAACAGCTGTGATGAGTGTGTGTGGTGTTGGTCTTCAACATTGACAGCTGTAGGTTCTACTTGCCCTGGTGTAGGGCATTTCACTTCTAATGGGGTTTGAGCAGACCCTCCTACTATTGCCAGGTAGTTATTTGTTTCCTCTCTGTCACAGCCTACTGTCAAGTACTTCATTCTAACTTTGTTTACCTGAGTCTGAAGGCAATATAGTTTATTATAGAGTGAATGTAAGACATGTATACACCAAGATGGTGTAGGCCTGCACAAAAGCAATATAAAGTATAGATTATTTGTGCTCTATTGAATAAATAAATGCAGTCAGGAGTGAAAAAAAATCCATGCACTTGTCTTGATAACCACTTTATTACAGAAAGTTAAATGACAACAAATGATTATGGTTGGCATACGTAACAATCAAGATGGGACAACAAACTGCTGATAAGTTAAATAAACTTGCTACTTGCACTTTGGATGTGTAACAACAGCAATAGTTGCCACTTTATGGAACCATTAAGGGTATTTCCTCCCAGCTCTATAATCTTTTCATCTTGTACATTGTTCAAAAACTGTGAAGAGAATGACTTCACATTTAAATAGATTAGCACACACCTACATGACTGAGACATACTCTCTTTTAGTCTACGCATCATTTGGCCAATTTATAAAAAACATTTCAGTTGGTGGATAACATGTAGCTTTCAACCCAGGCCTTCAAGATGACCATTGGACTGCCAATTTGATTTAGACGTGAAGAAGTGTGATACTTGAGAAGCATACATGTATAATTGCAACTGTATCAGTATACATACACAACGTTACATACTGTAGGGGATTTTTGATTTAATTCAATGCAAACCTCAGACTCCAGGTCTAGCCTACATACCGTGTGTGAGTGTGGACAGAGATGAGTGGGAAAGGATATTCATATCATGGTGGCATACAGGGGTGGTACTAGAGATCAGCTAGTTACTCAATTTGTTCAATTGGATGAGGGGAAAAGGCAACTGGAAATTGGAGCTAATATGGAATGTGAGGAATTGCCCTGTGTGGTAGGGGGCCCCTTGAAGCCTAACAAACTGAGGGAGGTCTGGTCCGAGGTCTAGAGGCCTTGGATAAATAAACCCCAGAGATGACCATGCGCTGTCCAGATATCTGCCATCACACAGCCTCCCCAACATAAACCACTCCCTCTCGGGCCCTGGCCTGCCTGCCTAGCCCCGGTTCTGTATGTGCAATAGCAAAGTACGGAACCACTCTCGCACTAAAGCATCACACGATCTGTGCTGCAGTTGACCGCGTGATTAGTTTTCGTAAACCTAGGCGTGCTTACATTTCTTTCTCATATGGACCAGTGGAGACGGGCACACATTCTACTAGGTTAGAGTTCACATGAACTGACGGGGCCAAATCATTTGCAGTTTACGTTAGCACCTAGAAAGTGGGATAAAATTGAGTTTCTTGGGGGTTTAGTTGTTATTTGTGAAATAGTACATGCAGAGAAGTTCAAGTTTTAAATGCTAAAAAGGCTGGTCTTCTGGACACAGATTAAGTATATTCCTGGACTAAAAAGCATGTTCAATGGGTATTCTCCCTTAAATAGGTTTTTAGTCCAGGACTAGTCTTAGGGACTGCACAAGCCGCACCGAATGTTGATCTGCCGTTCATCTGCAATTCTTTCGCCTTTTGTTCGGCCCGGTGTGTTTAAGGGACCACCCGCCGGTAGGCATCTGACTGCTGACATTTCGGCCAGTTTTCACTCGGTTGGCAAATTATGCCAGCAAATTAAGTCTGGAGCGGCACTCTGTTCAGAGGTGCTAAGTACTCTCAGCTGGCAAACTACTGGTGTCCATGCCTTTAATATGTGTCCAGGAAACCAACCCATAAGGGTAGAACTTGGCATAGCGGCAATTTTTGTACATCATATGAAAGTCAACAAAATAAGTAACTTTAGTTTTGTAGATACATTAATTTCAATTTTTTTAACAACCGTGCAACTACTTGTAACTTCATATGGCTGATAGGCTACATATAACTTCTGGCTATGATGTGTGAATAAGGCATTCTGGTAACCAGAACAATTACAATGTTCAACATGGTATAAGGTATTCTTTTTCAGCAGGGATCACATTTTTCTGCCAACATTTCTGGGGACCCGATTTTTCCCCAAAGAATTTCTCACTCCACCCACCCCAAATCTAATGACACCTTAAAATCAGTACATTTAGACTTTTACATTAACAAATGTCCTTCAATTAATTGCCTTTTCATCTCTTATCAAAATGAAAAGAAACCAATAAATACATTTACTCAATAAAATTGCATTTTCTAATTAACTTTCCCAAAAACATGGAATATTGTCCCATACAATAATCAGTACTCTTGATTTGTTCCAAAAATAATTGGTGACCCCACTGCAGTTCCCCCCCAAACCCACTAGGGGTCGCGACCCCGACTTTGAATACCACTGATTTAAGTTAAATTTATTTTATGTTATTGCAACAGATACATTCCATAAAGAGTGCACTAATTCCACCTTCAACCCACATTTGTCCACTTTTAAACAATATTTGTCCAAACAGAACCCATTACAATCGATTACAATCACTATTAACTAAATGGATTTCAGGTTTGAATAAATCAATAACCAAAACATATCACAATCATGTATTTGAATCAACAAGTGCCAAACCGTAATGATAACAGTGCAACAGTATTACAAGTAATAACAGTAGTATATTTACACAGTAATAAGCACGCAGCACAAATGTGTACAATCCATGGAGGGACCTATTTACTCTTAAGTCATCCTCTATTCTTAGGTACTGTTAACTTCTATCATTTACTCTTAAGTCATCTTTTCACTGCTGGTGTTTGAAGCAACAAAAAAAAGACACAACGAACCAAACCAATATTCATTAGCGCATGTTTAATGAATGTTTACGAAGGGCTTTCTTAAGTATTGGTAAGCCAAAAGGTGCATTGTAGCAGAATGACGTGTACATGTAAGCATTGAAGGGATGTCTTTAAAAGAAGAGACCTGCCACACAGCCAGAGATACGATTCATTATGATAATGTATTTCTTTCCCCCTTTGTCATGTAATGAATGGTTTGGTTCCCTTAAAGAGGTATTGTCAGACTTTGGCAGGTGGCAACGATAGCACAATCAAACTTTGTTTATGGGTCTCTCATCAACTTATCATTTATTTATCTACCTGTTATGTACCTATATTGTGAGGTGGGTTGGGGTTGAATTGAAAGAAAGCGAGGAGAACAGACTACAAATAAAATGCATTGACATGTGTAGTCAGGGCTCTGACATCATTGCATCATGATCCATTGAAACGTAATATGAAATTATGCACTGCTCTGGTCTTTGCAAGTTTAAAACTACAAACTGGTACACATAAGCAAAGAGTATGTATCATATATCATCTGACAGGAACAGTTAAATCACCCAGAAGAGCTTTGCGTCCATAAAAGAAAACATATCACACAGGGGAATGCATTTAATCTGGCAACACTAAATAAAAATAGCCGGTTGCCAGACTGTCTGACAGACTCAATTAAATACATTAACTGGTGACAAAACCTGTGCACATGGCCCAACATGGCTTTGTCTGGTCTGCTGACTGTGGTGCAGATCATTTATCATACCTCTAACCTGCTGCACAGCTTGTTTAGCTAGCTGAAAGCCATGGTGGTTTACTACTGAGATATATCGGAGTTGGTGTGCCTCACGTTCCTATAGGTTATTATACTATACATGGATCCCCCCCCCCACGCACCCTTTGTTGAAGTAGCATAAGCAAGTGTTATTTCTGTTGAGCTGCTTAAAAAGACAGTGTGTGTGTGTGTGTGCTTCTGTGCATTGAGGTGGGCGTGAGGGTTGAACGGAGGCATGGGGGACGCAGCAGTGTCTCAAAAGGTAGGGCTGCAAAAAAGGGAGGAAATTAGTTTGTGCCTCAAGAACAGAGAAGACAAATTGAGGAAGTGTTCTGTTAATGTGTAGAGGTCAGCAACAGACATGCTGGTTTTTGCCACTTGGGTGGCCTAGCCAGTCTCTCACCCTCCAACATGCTCAGCCCTCCAGCCCCAAAACCACCCACCCCAAAAGTCCCAAACTCCACCCCACCACACACACACTCCTCCCTTGGAGCAGAGCTTCTCTTCCCTTTCCCCCTAGATGTCATTTGGTCAGTTTGACCAGCACACATTTGGCCTGGAAGCCAGGGCAGGGTACTCCTCCACAAGAACTGATGTCAACCAGCTCTCTCGCCTGGTGTGAGTCCCAAATGGCACCCTAATCCCTATACGGATTTGATTTATTTACTGCACTACTAAAACGGGGAATATGGTGCCATTTGGGACACAGCCTCTTGGACCAGCTCCTGGACAGTATTTATATTACTGTCTACATGTCGTCTCCATTGGCTTCACAAGGACCACTGCACTTACACTACTTCCTGCAACTGCCAAAGGCACATTACACCACTGCCTGCCTGTTAACATTAGTATCTTTATTTGGATTAGAGCCTGCCAACGTTCACGGCTAGCCATGCAGCTGAGCTGACACAGAGGTACGGAGGTGTGGACAGAGGAAATCAACAATCATAAAAAATTGCAGTGGTACATCTAGAAGACATTAAACATTCCATTTCTTTTCATCACTTTGAAAAAGTTCCCAAACTCTGTTGAGTGACCACTCTAATTAATTTCATCCTTTATAGTCTGTCCATGGTGGTGGGACATGTTTTATCATAGTAACAAATAGCCCTATGGAGACTAACCCAGAGACGAGAGCTGATATATGATCTGTTGGATGACATCTGATCCCGAGCCCTGGAAAACACAAGCATCTGCCACATTCGGACCAGAGAGGTGGGGACTGACACTGAACATAGAGCTGGTTAACTCCTAACCTAACTAACACAGCCACAAGGACTTGGGAGTTGGCTGCTGTATAAATATACAAACCTGGCTTTAAAAAAAACAACCCATGCCAGATCTCATAAATTGGACTTGATGCTCTCAGGTCAGAGGCTGCAGAAAGGGTTAAAGCAGGAAGAAGAATGAAAATAATATTATCTTTAATTTATGTTACCATTTATCTGTGTATGCAAGTCTTTAAATGGCCACAAAAAAGGACTCCTTCGAAGATTTTTTTTACAATAACTTTTGTATCGGGACTTGAATCTACTGTCTGTATAAAGAAAATAAAAAAGCAAAAGTGAGTTGAAATTTTAGTTATTCTAGCATCACTAACGACAAAAACAAAAGAAGAGAAAAGACAGACAACATAATTACTCTGCCAATGACGATAAATGACTATTGGTCACGGACACAATATGAAGCAGGCCACTGTAAATCACACGACAGACGGAGCATCTTCCTGGAGATCTGTCGTCGTTTGTGACTAAGGAACTTCAGACCTGTAATTTAAGAAATGCGCTGGCGAAAGAATGCAATAAATCTTTGACAGCAAAGAAAAAAAGTCAAGAGACCAACTCCTAAATTCCTATCAGTTTGTGAACGTGGGAGGGATTATGTGTTACTTGATGAGATCTCACTGGGTGGTCCAGCCCACCATTTTTGTGTACAAATAAACTTAACCCCCAATGTGCTGCTCTGGTCCTCTGCTGCACCACACGTCATAGACACAGACTACCAGGCTGTATAGTCGTGTGAAGAAATGTATGTATAGACGACAACACACGGACCGAACAAACACTTGACAAAGCTTTATAGAATCACCCAGAAATAACAGACAAGACTCACACAAAGAACACCACTGAAACTGATCCTTGGGATAAATAAAATTGCTTTTATTTGGACACAATGTAAAAAAAAGACAATGGAGATGGTGGGGTGATGTGTGGAACTGCCTGGTGGTCAGTTAGTTTGCCTCACTGCTCTGGTCTGTTGGATCGGTCAATAAGGCGTTGTTCCCATCGGTCAGTCTTCCCCCTTGTCTAGATCTCCATCAGCTGGTCAGTTCCAACGATCACCTCGTTAGTCCTTTCAGCTACAGGTGAGAAGAAACCTCTCACAATTAGACATTTGAGTTAGAAGATTATGAACTTTTGTTCTTCTGTAGAACCTAGTATTTGAGATGGACTGTATAATTAAGCAGGCCGAAGATCCCTAGACCTATAGCGAGTGGTTAATTGGGTTTGTAAAACAACAGTGTTCGATAAACTGAAGTCAAGTTCTGGTCTTTGAAGTACTTTTCAAGCAGAAATTAAGGTCACAAGGCAGTTAACACGCTCAACTCAGACAAAAAGTATGCAGTGCATTGCAAAACTATTCAGACATTTTGGATGTCTTCACATTTCGTGTTACAAAGTGGGATTAAAATGGATGTAATTGTAATTTATTTTGTCAACAATCTACACAAAATACTCTGTCAAAGTGGAAGATTTTTTTATATACACTACCGTTCAAAAGTTAGGGGTCACTTAGAAATGTACATGTTAAAAAAGAAAAGCAGATTCTTTTGTCCATTAGAAATAAGTCCTTGTTTAAAATAACATCAAATTGATCAGAAATACGGTGTAGACATTGTTAATGTTGTAAATGACTATTGTAGCTGGAAACGGCAGATTTTTTATGGAATATCTACATAGGCGCACAGAGGCCCATTATCAGCAACCATCACTCCTGTGTTCCAATGGCACGTTGTGTTAGCTAATCCAAAATGATAATTTTAAAAGGCTAATTGATCATTAGAAAACCATTTTGCAATTATGTTAGCACAGCTGAAAAATGTGTTGAAGCAAAGCAAGCAATAACACTGGCCTTTTTTAGACTAGTTGAGTATCTGGAGCATCAGCATTTGTGGGTTCGATTACAGGCTCAAAAAGGCCAGAAACAAAGACTTTCTTTTGAAACTTCTCAGTCTATTCTTGTTCTGAGAAATGGCTATTCCATGCAAGAAATTGCCAAAAAACGGAAGATCTCATACAACGCTGTGTACTACTTCCTTCGCAGAAAAGCGCAAATTGGCTCTAACCAGAATAGAAAAAGGAGTGAGAGGCCACAGTGCACAACTGAGCAAGAGGACAAGTACATTAGAGTGTCTTGTTTGAGAAACAGACGCCTCACAAGTCTTCAACTGGCAGCTTCATTAAATAGTACCCGCAAAACACCAGTCTCAACGCCAACAGTGAAGATGCTGGCCTTCGAGTTCCTCTGTCCAGTGTCTGTGTTCTTTTGCCCATCTTTATCTTTTCTTTTTATTTGCCAGTCTGAGATATGTTTTTTTCTTTGCAACTCTGCCTAGAAGGCCAGCATCCCAGTGTCGACGTCTTCACTGTTGACGTTGAGATTGTCCATATACCACAAACACCTGAGGAAGCTTATTGCTATTTTAAACTGGTTACCAATGTAATTGGAGCAGTAAAAATACATGTTTTGTCATAGCCATAGTATACGGTCTGATATACAATGGCTATCAGCCAATCAACATTCAGGGCTAGAACCACCCAGTTTATAATGGTGCTTTTAGAACAGCTATCTTTTCCAATGGCTGTGATGGGAGAAAACTGAGAAAGGATCAACAACATTGTAGTGAGTCAATGCTAATGACCTAAATGACAGAGTGAAAAGAAGAATACAAATGTACATAATTTACAAAAATATGTATCTTGTATGCAACCAGCAAAGGAAGACACTTCGCTGGTTGCGTAACACTTTTTGTTTGGGTAAAATCCAACACGGCACTGAGTAAATGCTTCCTTTTCAAGCATGGTGGTGGCTGCATCATGGTATGGGTATGCTTGACATCGGCACATACTCTGGAGTTTTTCAGGATAAAAAGAAACGGGATGGAGCTAAGCACATGCAACATCCTAGAGGAAAACCTGCTTCAGTCTGCTTTACTCCAGAGACTAGGAGAGGAGTTCACCATTCAGCAGACCAATAACCTAACAAGACCAAATCTACACAAGTTGCTTACCAAGAACAAAGCGAATGTTCCTGAGTGGCCAAGTTACAGTTTTGACTTAAACCTGCTTGAAAATCTGTTAAGACTTGCTGTCTAGCCATGATCCCCAACATCTTGACAGAGCTTGAAGAATTGTTAAAAGAATAAATGGGCAAATATTGCACAATCCAGGTGTGTAAAGCTTTTATAGAATTACCCAATAAGATCCACAGCTTTAAAATGCCGATGCCAAAGGTGTTTCTAACATGAATTGACTCAGGGAACTGAATACTTATGTAACGACATTTTAGTAATTTAATTTCTCTTGAAAATAATATGATTTTTCTTTCACTTTGACAGATTATTTTGTGTAGATTGTTGAACAAAACAAAAAGCTAAATGAATCCATTTTAATCCCACATTGTAACACAGTAAAGGGAATAAATCCAAGGGTTTTGAATACTTTTACAAGGCGCTGTATATTTTCACAATGTGCCAAATCATACACATTTCTAGGATTTCGACACTTTCCCTCTCAATGACAGATGGATCAGGATTTCAGGAGAAAAACAAGGTGAACGCAGATGATTCTTTCCCTCACAGGGGTGCCTAACAGCCTATTGAGACAAACCTGAGGAGAGCCTGCTATCCATCCAGAGCAAAAAAGCTAATCCAAACTAAACCGGGGAAAGTGATTCATGATCCATATAAATACATTTTAGTGTGAAGGAATCTGAACAAAGGCTCTGTTTTTGCATTCAGAGTTAGGAGGAAAGAGAAACAGAGCATGAAACACAAGGAGAGCAGTGTATTTGTGAGGGAGAGGAGGGGAGGAGGAAGAGCATATCTGTCTCCATGAAGCATGGAGAACAGTCTTCTTCCTTTATGAAGCAGCAGCAACACCTGCAGAGTCCCACCGCCACCTGACTGCTTGTGCAGTCAGAAGACTTCTGTCTGTCTGTCTGTAGCTGCCTGACAGGGTGGTCTCTCTCTCCACAGACACTTCCATCTAACTGCTTTATGAGTGGAGGCATAATGCTTTTACCAGCCATACTCCTCATTTATCCCCTGACGAGAGAGGCAACCCACCTGATACGGATGGTGTTCAGAAGCAAACTGAGCCTGTGAGGAGCAACTGCTTCAGGGGATTTATATATAAAGCAACTGCTCTTTGTTTCATATGGATATCATTTCTGTAAAAGAGAACCCACTGTTCACAGTATGCATGTAATATGTATGTATACACAGTGGGCCAATAGCTTGGGGTGATAGAAGTCAAAGCTGTATGTCTGATGGATAGCCATGAATAGGACCACCCTGTGAAGCCAGATTGAAAGGGAAAATAAATACCTTTTACTTCAAAACTAAGTGTTAGTATATCAATCCGAGACAGTCACTATAGAAGAGAAGGCTGTATCTAAGCACTATCCAACCTTACGGCGAAGGCAAAGTTCAGGTTTAACATTAATTTGGCCTTAATTATCCATTTCACGTAAGAAGAAAAAAAGAACAGTACTTTTTATATCATTAAGATTAAACTATTCAAATTGAAGGGGAACTTGGCACTTTGATATGATGAGTCAAAGTGCTTTTGACTTCAGATCTTAAAAGAGAACGGTTGTTGGCATCCTCCGGGCTATTTCGAGACTTTATGGCAGTTATTATAAGTGATGCTTTTATAATGATAGGTTATATTAACCTCTGCTCTGTGGCACTCTGTTAGCCTTTTTTCAGGGGCTATCTTTGAATTGTGCTCTCTTGCTGTGCTGTGCTTTAAGCTTATAGGAGTTAGGTGGTGTTGGTGGCAAGGGAGGGGGATGGGGGTGGATGCTGGGCTGGGGGGACTGAGTGTATGGGAAGTACAAGGATCTAGCTTGTAATTTGGGATTTCTGGGAGCCGTTCCATAAGCCAGTGCTTTCCAGGTTATGGCAGGCTAATCAGGTCCAGTCGCACTCCGATAACCATAACGGGCTGGGAAGTTGGATGGGCAGGGTGGAAGGGGGTCGGTTGGGAGGGAGGTAAACGTTGCAGTATTTGGTGCAGGGGGCCATGGTGTAGCAACACCCTGTTGTTCAGTCAATTAGGCTGAGCAGGCCTTGGACATCTTAGGGGCGCCCCTGACAGTGTCATTGATGGAGAGGTTAGAGACCAGGCCAGGACCACCCGGAATTCAACAGCCACCAGACACCCTTCCCCCCACCCCCACAATCCCCAAAACACACACTAACATACAAACACACAGGAACACACACACAACCCCCCAGCTTGATCAAGGACTATGGACAAGGGGATTAAGAATATTCCAAAAATAGGGTTAGGTTTAAATGCGCTTTAAGAAGGAGAATAAAACACATGGCACACGCAGGCGTGCGCCACACACACATTCACCCAGTCACATAAACATTGACCCACACAAATTCACACCCAATAATCCCAATTTCTACTTTTGGAACATTCCTCCTGGATACAATACTACATGACTTGTAGGATGTGTCATTTCTGCCCGTTGAGGGATGCAAAATTCAGGTACCTTTCTCAAACTCCCATTTTTTCCCCAGAAATCCCAGTGGAAAGTTTCCTGGATTTCCTACTTATTCTCTCCTGATTTGGGGAATCTACCAAACAGGATTTCTGGAAAACCTGGGAAATTTTGGGGCACCGGAATCTACTGCTGCTAGTTAGAGTAGAGGGGAGTGGGACTGTGTGTGATAGCAAGGTGAGGTGAGGCAGTAGTATGCTCACCATCTGGCTCTATGCGCTGGGCACTCCCCACCAGGCAGTATTTGATGTCTGCACCTCGGCCAATCACAGCATTACTGCAGATCACACTGCCCTGGATGTTACACCTGTAGAACAAACACAGAGCAGCATCAACTGTCAGTCCCCCTTAAGAACTAGTACATTATCACACTGTGCAGCTTGTGGGTATCTGTGAAGACATCGCAGCAGAGTTGATTTGTGGCCAGTGGACACTGAAATAACACAGTCAAAATCCTGGTTTTATGTACTGTTTAAACATCTACTCCAATTTCAAGGAGGCCGTTTTCTGGATGAACAGTAACATTGTCCCGTTGTCTGTGGCTGCTTTAAACTGCGCACGCACACACACACACATTTTCCAGGGATCATTTTGGCACTATAAAAACTGTATAACTTTATTTGCCCAGTTTGATGTTTACGTGACATGCCTGGGCCAGGCCAGGTTTTTTTTCAGAGTGGAAGAAGAACATATTTACAATGAACACTTCTCTTTCATGTCTTCAGCTAATTGCCCAGCTGAGGGAGGTCCTTGTCCTTTCCTGCCTCTGACCCCCCTTAAAAGGAAACATGATCCCTCAGAGTTTTCAGCTGTCTTGTTTTATTTTCCTAAAGAGACTAGATTAGCGTCAGTGTTTCCCCTGTGTTCATTCATTGTTGCCGCCACACCAATTATTTTATTTATGGAAAAATGCATTCAGTCTAAACTTAAAATGACTAAAACTAGACAGAAAGTATGCAGAAAATATAATTGACATATATTTTGTATTATAATCTTTCAGAAGTAAAACAAAATGCTAGACAGTGTGAAAATAGAACATTTAAGAAAGGATGAATTAAGGAATATTTTGGTCATGGCTGGATTACTGATGGGGCAGGCAGGGCACATGCCCAGGGGGACTGATTGGGGTTCCCATTGGTTTAGTAAGAATGGTTGGGCATAAGAACAAAGAATTAGCCATGGCAAAATACATAGAATTGCAGGAAATTAGTTCACACTGCACAATTTCCTCTCAGCTCCATGGAAAAATGTATCGAACTGCAGGAAACAATTTAAGCCGCACAAACGAGCTGACCACAGCCATTACCACACCGCCCACCACCTAAGACCCTATTGATCCAGAAACACCTGAACAACCCGGACCCAAATCCCCCACAACAGTTACCAGCGCTGCTAAAAGAAAACCTAGAGGAAAGACTGAGCATGAATTTTGAAGAACAACGCCAGCCTCTACCTCGTGTGGGCAAATTATACACCAACATTTAAAATACAACAATGCCATTGTCAGGGCTCCCGAGTGGCGCAGCGGTCTATGGCACTGCATCTCAGGGCAAGAGGCGTCACTACAGTCCCTGGTTCAAATGATTATATATATTTTATTTCACCAGGTAGGCCAGTTGAGAACAAGTTCTCAATTACAACTGCGACCTGGCCAAGATAAAGCAAAGCAGTGCGACAAAAAACAACACAGAGTTAGTTACAAGTGGGATAAACTAAAGTACAGTCAATAACACAATTGAAAAATCCATATACAGTGTGCAAATGGAGTAAGGAGGTAAGGCAATAAATAGGCCATAGTAGCAAAGTAATTACAATTTAGCAAATTAACACTGGAGTGATAGATGTGCAGGTGATGATGTGCAAAAGAGCAAAAAATGTCAATAAAAACAATATGGGGATAGGGTAGGTAGTTGGATGGGTTATTTACAGATGGGCTGTGTACAGATGTAGCGATCGGTGAGCTGCTCAGATAGCTGATGCTTATAATTAGCAAGGGAGATATAAGTCTCCAACTTCAGCGATTATTGAAATTTGTTCCAGTCATTGGCAGCAGAGAACTGGAAGGAAAGGTGGCCAAAGGAAGTGTTGGCTTTGGGGATGACCAGTGAAATATACCTGCACGTGCTACGAGTGGGTATTGTTATGGTAACCAGTGAGCTGAGATAAGGTGAAGCTTTACCTAGCAAAGACTTATAGATGACCTGGAGCCAGTGGGTCTGGCGACAAATATGTAGCCGAGAGAGCATACAGGTCGCAGTGGTGGGTGGTATATGGGGCTTTGATGACAAAACGGATGGCACTGTGATAGACTGCATCCAGTTTGCTGAGTAGAGTGTTGGAGATTGTTAGCGAAGTCGAGGATCGGTAGGATGGTCAGTTTTATGAGGGTATGTTTGGCAGTGTGAGTGAAGGAGGCTTTGTTGCGAAATAGGAAGCCGATTCTAGATTTAATTTTGGATTGGAGATGCTTAACATGAGTCTGGAAGGAGAGTTTACAGTCTAGCCAGACACCTAGGTATTTGTAGTTGTCCACATATTCTAAGCCAGAACCGTCCAGAGTAGTGATGCTCGTCGGGCGCGTGGGTGCGGGCAGCGATCTTTTGAAATGCATGCATTTAGTTTTACTAGCGTTTAAGAGCAGTTGGAGGCCACGGAAGGAGTGTTGTTTGTGCATTGAAGCTTGTTTGGAGGTTTGTTAACAGTGTCCAAAGAAGGGCCAGATGTATACAGAATAGTTTCGTCTGCATAGAGGTGGATCAAGGAATCACTCGCAGCAAGAGTGACATCATTGATATATACAGAGAAAAGAGTCGGCCCGAGAATTGAACCCTGTGGTACCCCCATACAGACTGCCAGAGATCTGGACAACAGACCCTCCGATTTGACACACTGAACTTTGTCTGAGAAGTAGTTGGTGAACCAGGTGAGGCAGTCATTTCAGAAACCAAGGCTGTTGAGTCTGCCGATAAGAATACAGTGATTGACAGAGTGAATATGAATATGGCTGCACAGTACTGTCTTTTATCGTTTAGTACATTGAGCGTGGCTGAGGTGCACCCGTGACCAGCTTGGAAACCGGATTGCACAGCGGAGAAGGTCCGGTGTGATTTGAAATGGTCAGTGATCTGTTTGTTAACTTGGCTTTTGAAGACTTTGGAAAGGCAGGGCAGGATGGATATAGGTCTGTTACAGTTTGGGTCTAGAGTGTCACCCCCTTTGAAGAGGGGGATGACTGCGGCAGCTTTCCACTCTTTAGGAATCTCAGACGATACGAAAGAGAGGTTGAAGAGACTAGTAATAGGGGTTGCAACAATGGCGGCGGATAATTTTAGAAAGAGAGGGTCCAGATTATCTAGCTCAGTTGATTTGTACGGGTCCAGGTTTTGCAGTTCTTTCAGAACATCTGCTATCTGGATTTGGGTGAAGGAGAAGCTGGGGAGGCTTGGGCAAGTAGCTGTGGGGGGTGTGGAGCTGTTGGTCGGGGTTGGGGTAGCCAGGTGGAAAGCATGGCCAGCCATGGAGAAATGCTTATTGAAATTCTCGATTATCGTGGATTTATCGGTGGTGAGTGTTTCCTAGCCTCAGTGCAGTGTGCAGCTGGGAGGAGGTGCTCTTATTCTACATGGATTTTACAGTGTCCCAGAACCTTTTGGAGCTAGAGCAGCAGGATGCAAATCTCTTTTTGGAAAAGCTAGCCTTTGCTTTCCTAACTGACTGTGTGAATTGGTTCCTGACTTCCCTGAACAGTTGCATATCGCGGGGACTATTCGATGCTAATGCAGTACGCCACAGGATGTTTTTGTGCTGGTCAAAGGGCAGTCAGGTCTGGAGTGAACCAAGGGCTATATCTGTTCTTAGTTCTACATTTTTGGAAAGGTGTATGCTTATTTAAGATGGTGAGGAAATTCCTTTTAAAGAACAACCAGGCATCCTCTACTGAAGAGATGAGGTCAATATCCTTCCAGGACACCCGGGCCAGGTCGATTAGAAAGGCCTGTTCGCAGAAGTGTTTTAAGGAGCGTTTGATAGTGATGAGGGGTGGTCGTTTGACCGCGGACCCATAACGGATGCAGGCAATGAGGCAGTGATCGCTGAGATCCTGATTGAAAACAGCAGAGGTGTATTTGGATATTAGGATGGCCGGGGTGTTAAGCATATCCCAGTTTAGGTCACCTAGCAGAACAAACTCTGAAGATAGATAGGTGGCAATCAATTCACCTATGGTGTCCAGGGCACAGCTGGGAGGTTAGAGGGGATCTATAACAGGAAGGCAACAGTGAGAGACTTAATTCTGGAGATAATAATTTTTTTAATCAGAAGCTCAAACTATTTGGGCATAGACCTGGAAAGTATGACAGCACTTTGCAGGTTCTCTCTGCAGTAGATTGCAACTCCTCCCCCTTTGGCAGTTCCATCTTGACGGAAAAAGTTGTAGTTGGGGATGGAAATCTCAGAATTTTTGGTGGCCTTCCTAAGCCAGGATTCAGACACGGCAAGGACATCAGGGTTGGCGGAGTGTGCTAAAGCAGTGAGTAAAACAAACTTAGGGAGGAGGCTTCTGATGTTAACATGCATGAAACTAAGGCTTTTACGGTTACAGAAGTCAACCAATGAGAGCGCCTGGGGACACACAGGGCCTGGGTTAACCTCTACATCACCCGAGGAACAGAGGAGTAGGATGCGGGTACGGCTAAAGGCTATCAAAACTGGTTGTCTAGTGCGTTGGGGACAGACAATAAAAGGAGCAGATTTCTGGGCATAATGTACAGACAGGGGTGTGGTAGTGTGCGGGTAAACCTAGGCATTGAGTGACGATGAGAGGTTGCATCTCTGGAGGCACTAGTTATGCTAGGTGAGGTCACCGCATGTGTGGGAGGTGGGACAAAAGAGGTATCTGAGGCATGTTGAGTGGGGCTAGAGGTTCCGCAGTAAAATAAAACAATGATAACTACCCTAAACAACAGTATACAAGGCACATTGACATTAGAGACATAAAGCGAGGCATAAAGCAATCACAGGTGTTGATTGGGAGAGCTAGCTAAGACAACAACAGCTAATTAGCTAAGACAACAACAACAGGTAAAATGGCATTGAATTGTCAGAGTGTCAGTTAACTACACACAGGGCCCGAGTTCGAGGCTGGGGCCGACAGATAAACAAAATAAACAAAATGGAGTACCGTGATGAATGAAAACAGCTCAGCAGGCATCAGCTATGTAGCCGGGTGATCATAGGGTCCAGTGAACAGCAATAGATGAAACAGGGAAGCCGTTAGGTAGTCGTTACTGCGCTAGCAAGCGGGAGACACGGCGTTCATAAAGATAGCAGGCCGGGGCTAGCAGAAGCATCTTCACCGACGTCCGGCAAAGGCCGGTTGAGGACGCAACGGGCGGAATTACATCGGCAGACCAGTCGTGATGGATCGGCGGGGCTCCGTTTCGACAAAGGGTCCAGGCCAATTGGCAAAAGAGGTATTGTAGCTGGAGTAGTTAAGTTTGCTAGCCGGGAGATGCTCCTGGCTTGAGGCTAACTTGTGCTAGCTTCGGGACAAGGGCGTTAGCCACTATAGCCACTCAGTAGCAGCTAGCTAGCTGCGATGATGTGATGCAAAGGTCCAGAGCTTATGGCAGGAATCCGGTGATGTAGTGGCTTCTAGTCGTGTTAGTGAAGAGTCCGGGAGGTATCATCTTTGTAGACGAGTGATCATAGGGTCCACTGAGCAGGCCGGGAGATGGGCCTGGCTCAAGGCTAGCTTCAGGGCTGGGCCACTCAGTAGCAGCTCGCTAGTTGCGATGATCTGAAGTGATGGTCCAGAGCTTACGGCAGGAATCTGGTGATGTAGTGGAGAAAAGCAGTCTGGTATGCTCAGGGTTGATATCGTGCTGTGCAGACTGGCGGGTATTATCCAGGCTAAAAGCTTCTGGTGTCTGAGCTAAAGGTAAAGGCCGCTAGCAGTGCCTAACAATGACTAAATAGCTTGTACCTAATTAGCTGGTTAGCATCTGATGGCTAGCTTCTGATGGAGGTTCTAGCTATAGATTCTAAAAATAGCAGATCCGTATCACATTGGTTGAGGCGGGTTGCCGGAAGGTAAGTTTAATTAAAAAATTAAAAAAAGAGATTGAAATATATACTAAAAAAGACTAAAAAAATGAATCCAGGCCGAATTACAGTCGGCCGTGATTGGCAGTCCCATATGGCAGCGTCGTCCGGGTTTGGCCGTCATTGTAAATAAGAATTTGTTCTTAACTGGCTTATATAGTGAAATAAAATATAAAAACATTTAAAAAAAACATTAAAAAAAAACATGTAATTCGATATCGTCAGGTTTGTGTTGTTGAGGACATGCAGTAATGAAACATTATAGAGAGTTCATCAAAGCTGAGACCGAGCACACCCCCATGTCGAAATAAACCCCATGTTGTAATCATTATTAGCACTGAGCTCAGTCTAAACAATGGATTTCAGACAGTAGGTTGGTTTGGGGTCTAGGTTGGCAGTTTACTCATTCCTTTGAGTGGAGTAGAAATTCTCTATGGTAAGAAGTCAATGATCTTTCAAATTCTCAGCCCAATCTTCATTTACTGTTAATTTACTCATTATCAAAATTCCAAATTGTTTCTTCATACCTTTGATTGTGCAGTTTAAGTTTCATCAATAAAAAGAGGAAATCAAAGAACCTCAATTCAGGGTTTAATCTCATCTTCCCATATGTAACTGTCACAGTGAAACTCCAGACCCTGGGTGGCAGGCAGAGGCGTGCTACATCTCAGTACCAGCAGTTGGAAAGACTGAGGTAGTGTGTTGGGTTAGGGTTAGTCAGGAGGGCTGGGGGAACCAACAGATTGAGCTCTGTGGGGCGGGCTGAGGAGCAACATGCATGAGCCTCTGACACGCTAGGCCCTGCATCCACTCACACAGGCAGGTTTGTATTGGCTGCTGTTGCACAGAGGGCATTCTATTCAGGTGGTGGTGGTAGGGTTGGAGGGAGAGGGGGGTGAGGAGGGAGGGAACCCGGCTGGGGGGTGGATGGCAATTGGAGATTACAAGGATTGGAGTTTTAAACAGAGAGACCACCAAAGAAGCCCAACTGAAACACCACTAATTACTGACACTATGCTCCTCCTTGCTGTGAGCCCCCCCCACCTTAACCACCCACCTCTTCCGCCGGCCTCCCTCGACCCCCCAAATATCCGTAGCTTTGTAAACAAGCCCTCCTACATGCAAACAAAGGGCCCAAAAATGCAAGTGCCTTCTTTAACATGCCAGGGATTTACTAATCCCCTCTTACATTTTTTTTATGTTGTGAAAGAATTGCCATGTCTTTCTTTTTCTGCACTAACTGGGACATGAGGGTACCTACACTGGCTCTGGCCTCACTGTCTTTAAGAGGGACTGTGCTAAAGCCTAACTCTGCCAGTTAAAGCTCTTCCCCAGGATTTGAGGATCTGTGAATTTAAAATAACAGACTCCTTTTCTACTTCTCAGTGGTCGCTCTCCTGCGATTCATGTCATGCTTGCAGTTTTAAATCACCAGCCCGGACATCCTTTCAACCGACCAGCACGAGTGAAAATACTTTAATTAAAAATGTCTCCCAATGCTAGACTGAAAACCCCCCAATTCATAGTAGATTTACTTTCCAGAGTCAGCAATCCACCCACAATAAATAGTTGAAAATGAAACTTTCAAGGTAGAAAACAAGTGTGATTTTGGTGCAAATATGTTCACAAGTCTATCAACTCACTGTGCAACAACTTGTGAGTTATATGGATGAAGTGAAATACGTTGTTGCTGAGAATCCAGACGTTTAACCATGTATATTCATCACCTATGTGTTTTTGTATTACATTGTAAGCATGCTCTGGTTCACTGCACGCCAATGGACATTGTCAACATAGAGTTCTCCATTTTACCCACATATCACATAAAACAAGCCTCAGTCAGTCCCCTCGCGCTGCAGCCATCTCCCTCCCTCCCTGTTCCCCTTTGTCCTCTCTTTCCCTCTACAGTGGCCTCTGAAACCTACTTGTTCCTCTCTCACCCTCTACACTGGCCTCTGAAACCTACTTGTTCCCCTTGGTCCTCTCTCTCCCTCTACACTGGCCTCTGAAACCTACTTGTTCCCCTTGGTCCTCTCTCTCCCTCTACACTGGCCTCTGAAACCTACTTGTTCCCCTTGGTCCTCTCTCTCCCTCTACACTGGCCTCTGAAACCTACTTGTTCCCCTTGGTCCTCTCTCTCTCTCCCTCTACACTGACCTCTGAAACCTACTTGATCCCCTAATGTGGTTCAACACTATAATAGGCTTAATTGGGGAAGGGAGTTGACTGCCCAGCCTTTTTTCAAATATCATTGTTTCTTCCACTGCTTTCTCTCCACCACAAAGTATCATCTGTGACTTTCTGGTAAAATGACTGTCCTTGGGTCTAAGGGCTCAGTGGTAGACATGGTCCAAATCTGTATACATTAGACTCTACTCACCCCTCCTCGATGGTGACTCCATGCATGATGATGGAGTTGGTTACTTTGACCTTCTCCCTGACAGTGGTGGACACTCCGATCGTCGATCTCTTGATGGATGTCTTGTCTGAGATCTGACAGGAAGCTCCTATTATGCTGTCTGCACCAATCTAACAGACAATAGGCAGATGTGGTAGAACGTTGTCAGTAAAAAGACCACGGCAGAATTTACATTTCGCTCTGATCCCTTCACACACTTTGCTATATTAGTGAGTCAAATTCCAGTGTAAAAATGTTTACTCTTTATATGTCTGTTAATGAGAGAAAAGAGCGAAGAAGATGATATTTTAGAACTCAAATGTGTATGACAGTTGGGAAAGCAGTTTGAACATAAAGATAATGGAGAGGCAACCTACAAATGTAGGACCTTCATTTGAGCCAGTTTGCTACAGCAGGAGAATAATCCTGCAGCAACAGGAAATGTGAATTATTATGTGGATTATAATTAATGGATTTTTTTTTTGTAGGGGTTGTATCAAAATACACTGCAAGTTAAACATTTCCTGCATTGCAGGAAAGTTCTCCTAAAACACAGTGATCAAATTAAGATCCTACATATGTAAGGGCGATTTCACACATATTGTAGTTCTGCGCTATAGTTCGAATCAGAATTCAACCATTTTTTACATTGAATTTCTTTCATTTGGTCCGGTTGGTTTCAGATTGCCAAATGACAAACAAACTAAAATGCCTAAACAATACCTTGTGACTGATATTGATTACTGAATTGTTGGGCATGTGACAATAAACAAAGTGTTCAGGCAAGTAATTTGTTTATTGGGGAAAAATGTGCACGTTAAATTCATCTATGATTATGAAGAAGCATAACTTGTGTCCCAAACTTCATATTACTCTCCCTTTGGTCTTTCAACAACATGCGGAAGGAGGAAACAGCGCAATGGCCGCTCTAACTGCGACGTGGGTAGGCTATATTCAGCAGCGTATAGCCCCGTCTCCCCTAATCTGCATCGGATGCGCTCATACATGCTCCGCTATTCAGACTGTTTCAGATATATCAAGTTATGGTTGGCTACAGTTAAAGGCGTACATGGCCGTACAGCAGTGTTCTAGAATATACTTTCATAGTTTTCTAATTCTCAGCGCGGCTCAAGCAATTAATCCAACCATTGCCACATTCAAATGATTAAGAGCCACGTACGCGGATCCACGTTGGTTGGACATTTTGGGGAGGTGTGAAGGTCGGGCTGTGCGTCCCCAGCGGGATATATCACAATGGGAAGCCGGACTATCGCGGATCCCAATCTGAATTGAGCTTTACTCATAAATCCTCTATGACACCTACAGCATCTTACCGCATAGACAACTAACAAGAATATCATGTGACTCACCAAAGCACACTCACTCTAATGTCACCCTCTCTCACCAGAAACTCTCAATCCTGCGAATGACTCACTCTCAGACTCGGTCAGAAAATCCACATTGTACCAGACGTCTAAGAAAACCACCCATCTAGCTACTCTTAGTGCGTTCCCTGTTGGTCATAGTAGTTACTCACCAGACAACGCTCAGAGACCACTGCTGATGGATGGACTGCAGGCTCGTCAAACAGCTTAGGGGCCTGGAACACAGGAGAGAAAATGGATGAGGATAAAGCAATACTGTCAGTCATGTTCAGGAATTATCCTTATTGAAATATATGAACATTTCTTTCTTTTTTTTGTGCCATCTAGCAGACGTTCTTATCCAGAGTGTGTACATTTTCATATATATATATTTTTTTCACACTGTTCCCCCGTGGGAATCAAACCCATAACTCTGGCGTTATGTTGGTCACAGAGCCTGCTATTAAACTAGAGTTTCTGTAAAATAACCAAGAGCGTCACATTTTCTACACAGTCTCCCTTCACTCACTCACCAGGCGATTGGCTTCGATGTAGGCCGCTAGCGTGTTGACTCGGTAACATATTCCCTCGTCCATGATGTGCACGTAGCAGCGCAGGCGTCCTCCGTGGTAGGCATCGCTCATGTCCCCACGGTGGTCATTCCAACAGGACCTCTCCTGGGTTAGATGCAGCAGCTCCTCATCCCTGGATGAGATCTGGATCTCTACACACACATATTTCAGCAGATACACACAGGTGAATGTGTGTGTGTGTGCGTGTGTGTGCGCATGAACATGACGTGAGTTACAACCTAGCTATGGAAAGTCTTAAAGCATACTCTATTTGGAATGTTCATTACCTAAGTTTACATTACTATCGTTTTTCTTTAGGTTCTGATGAGTTTCATCGATGACCTTCGGAGAGTTGGTGGATTTAGAGAACTGTTTGCGGACCAGATATGGGACTAACTCTCCCCGAATCGAAGAGATTGATCTTTGAGAGAAAAACAAAACACAATAGTTACCGAATTGCTGAAATAGTACATTCACTGAAAGTAAAAGGTGCATTTTACCCTCATGATGTGTGTAACCTTTGACCCGCAAATCATTTGAAGAGTAATAACATAGAATTAGAATTAGTAGAGCGGGCATAGAAATCTGACCATGAATTTTTGACCTGAATGGGGAGGCACATTCTACTCAGTCTATTTCTATGAGCAATAATTGTCAGCGTAGGTTGAGGGAGATATTTCCTCATGGTCAATCCAAATGATAGAAGTAGGGAGAGGGGCGTGAGAAGGAGGACAATTCCTTTGAGTGTACTTTGTTAATGTCCATGTACTGAACACTCTCACAAGCTGAATGCCCAACCCTGCTCATGAGGGTTTTATGCTAACCAGAAACAACCATGATCATTTCATGGTGTACACGTTCAAGGGTTTCCTAACAGGTAAAAAAAATAAAATAAGGCTGAATCAAGGTTTTAAACATCCAAGTACACCCTGTAGGCAATTTTAATTTCTCCTCCTCCTCACTTCTTCACTACACTCCATGTCCTCTCCCTCTCTCCTCCTCACTCTTTTTAGTTTCTTTGAAGGGAGATTAGAATTTCCATCTGAATGCTGAGAAAGAAACAACAGTTACTCTGTCCATTTTTCTCCGTGAGCGCTCCACAGCAGAGCAGCTTCAAAAGAGAGAAGAGCGAGAAAGAGGGAGAGAAAGAGAGGGGGAGAGGAAGAGTGAGAGAGGGAAAGAGAGAGGGAAAGAGGAAAAGGGGAGAATATGAAAGAAAAGGGAGCTGAATTTAAAGTCAACCTACTTTGATGAGATAGAAAAATAAAAAGGGGAGTAGTGGTATTGGGGTCTCCTGAGTCTGGACAGCAGATTAGATGAAATTATATTCATATCAGGAGGACTGGTGAATAAATAGGGCTCCCGAGTGGCGCATCTCAGTGCTGTAGGTGCTAGAGGCGTCACTACAGACCCTGGTTTGATTCCAGGCTGTATCACAACAGGCCGTGTTTGAGAGTCCCATAGGGCAGCGCACAATTTGCCCAGGGTCGTCTGGGTTAGGATTTGGCTGGGGTAGGCCGTCAACTGACTTACCTAGTTAAATAAAGGTTCAATTAAAATATGTCAAAGCAATGGGAAGCAGCAGGAACAAGCAGCTGCGTTGCTGCATATTTATGGAAATCCCCGGTAGAAAATGTATATTTGAAGGGAAAGGGATCGAGCTAGTGAGTCAATGTACTCTCCAATTAATGCCACCTGTGCTTATTTTCAACACCACTTAAAGGAGCTGCTGGGTCTCCTTACAATACCAGTTTAACAAGCATAAAGGGATTGGGGGCCTAGACTAGGGGTGGGTGGAGGAGTAGAAGGGTGGAGCTTCTGCTTTTGGTCTTGCTGGTGGTGGGCGTGGTGGGGGGGGGGATCCCCTGCCTAGGATGTATGGGCTGGAGAATGTGAGTAGATTCATGTAACACCATTAGAAATATAGGCTGCATCAATAGGACATACATTTATCAAAGTGAGATGCATTTCAACTAAGTGAGGAATCTAACAATGCATTGAATTGCTTGGCCTGGCTTTGAATGATCAGGTGTATGTATATCTTTACAATTATGGATCATTTGATCTGGTGGTGGTGGCTATAGAGCTCCTATAAATTACATCTATATGTTATAAGCTTTAAGTAAATCTATGGTGGTGGCCCTATTATATATGGTAACCCAAACATTTAAAATGGGCAATAAACAACAGACTTTCTGATTGGTCCAAAGTGATTGCACTTGAAAAGAAGTAGTACAAGAAGTATGAGGAAGTGAGATGATCACCACAGTTGTGATTGAGGTGTACCTCTGACACTAATGCTCAAGGGGGGTAAAAGCCTAATAAACTGCTCAATAAACTGGCACATTGTAAAACAAATTAACACCTAACAAGAATACATACCAGTCTCAAAGCCTTTCCACAGTCACAGTCTGTTCATATATTAACTCCAGTTACACATGCATGCAACTTGCCTAGAAAGGTGCAATTCGTTATTTCACCTGTATCTAGCAACACACTGTATTCACATTTATGTGGATGGTTATTGGTACCTTTAAAAAAATTATTTGATATACACAGTGTAGAAAACATTAGGAACCACCTTCCTAATATGAGTTGCACCCCCGTTTGCCCTCAGAACAGCCTCACTTTGTCGGGGCATTGACTCTACAAGGTGTCAAAAGTGTTCCACAGGGATGCTGGCCCATGTTGACTCCAATGCTTATCACAGTTGTGTCAAATTGGCTGGATGTCTATTGGGTGGTGGACCATTCTTGATACACACGGAAAACTGGTGAGCGTGAAAAACCCAGCAGCGTTGCAGTTCTTGATTCAAACCGGTGGGCCTGGCACCTACTACCATACCCCGTTCAAAGGCACTTGAATCTCATCTTGCTCATTAACCCAATGAATGACACACATACACAATCTATGTCTCAATTGTCTTACGTTAAAAAATTATTTAAGCCTTTTCTCCTCCCTTACACTAATTTAAGTGGATTTAACAAGTGACATCAATAAGGGATCATAGCTTTCACCTGGATTCACCTGGTCAGTCTATGTCTACTGTTTTGTACACTCAGTGTACATTTAATATAAAAACACATTTGTGATGACATGCAAAGATTTGACATGCAATGACATGCAAAAGTTCATACACAAAGGCCACGTCCAATTTAGGACGCAACCAAAGTCAAACATGTGAAAAGGGCCTCACTTGTTATCAGCGAGGAAGTCGACCACAGACTTCTTCAGGCAGTACAGGTGGGCGTCCACAAGGCCAGTTTTGATGTGCATCCTTGGATGTCTGAATGAAAGAGAGAGGCGGACGTGGGAGGTAAATCAAATCAAATTCAAACTACAAAGCTGGGGAGTTATGCATGACATTGCTCTATACCTGTGTAAAAACACAGTAGTTGTAATAGAACAATTGTAAAGGCACGTTCTATGACATACTTTAACAATTCGTTTGGAGTTAAAGGGATTTTTGTTATTACCCAGGTGGATTATGGATTAGTCCCAATTTCACTTTTGTAATACTAGAGTTGTGTGTTACTTACTACACAGGTATAACTTCATGTAATGTACTGTAACTGAATGTCAATGTTCATGGCACAACACACCATAAAGTACCCTGTAGCAGACAGCATGCCTCCTCACGAGCAAAACCACTGTTTTCTTCTCAGAATTCTGTTTTAATTAGATGACAGAATTAAAATAATGGCACCCTTTAATTCAGATTTTTATTCGGACAAACTTACTCCGCTGAAAGCAGTACGTGACTGAACAAACAAAACATCTGCTATAAGGGGAACAAATAAGGTATGTGACAAAAGTCCCTGGAATGTCATGGCACCTGTGTATTGTCCCCTGCCAGCTTCCATCCGCAGGCCCTGCCCCAGAAGCCTGGCTGCCATGGTAACCATGTCCAGTCTGGTGAGATGCCAACACAAGCGGACCCCCCAATTGTTTTACAGCCTGAGATTGACATGACAACGCTCTGGGTATAGAGCCTCTGTCTGTAATAAATGGCACTCTAATGCTCTGATCAAAAGTAGAGCACTATATAGAGAATAGGGTGCCATTTGGGACATGTCCTGTCCTGGAGGCCAGTGTAATTCCTCTGAGAGCAGAGCAACCTGTGTGATGTGGGAAGTGTCTCAAATGAAAATCAATGGGTATTTGTCACATACGCCGAATAAAACAAGAGACCACGTTACCATGAAATGCTTACTTAAGAGCCCCTTTCTCAACAATACAGTTAAAAAGTAGAACATTAACAAATAAATAAAAATAAAATACACCCAATGACCAAAAGTACATGGACACCTGCTCAAATGTCTCAGGTCAAAATCATGGGCATTAATATGGAGTTGGACCCTCCTTTGCTGCTATAACAGACTCTACTCTTCTGGGAACACTTTCCACTAGATGTTGGAACATTGCTGGGGGACTTGCTTCCATTCCGCCACAAGCGCACTACAGAGGTCGGGCCCTGATGTTGGGCGATTAGGCCTGGCTCGCAGTCGGCGTTCCAATTTATCCCAAAGGTGTTTGATGTGATTGAGGTCATCATCACCGATCTCCACAAATAACTTCTGTATGGACCTCACTTTGTGCACAGGGGCATTGTCATGCTGAAACAGGAAAGGACCTTCCCCAAACTGTTGCCACAAAGTTGGAAGCACAGAATCGTCTAGACTATGTTTGTATGCTGTAGCGTGAAGATTTATCTTTACAGAAACTAAGGGACCTAGCGCAAACCACGAAAAACAGCCCCCAAACTTTACAGTTAGCACTATGCATTGCGGCAGGTATCGTTCTGAGGCATTCACTAAACCCAGATTTGTCCGTTGTACTGTCAGATGTTTAAGCGTGATTCATCACTCCAGAGAAGGAGCTTCCACTGCTCCAGAGTCCAATAGTGGCGAGCTTTACACCACTCCAGTCAACTCATGGCATTGCGCATGGTGATCGTAGGCTTGTGTGCGGCTGGTTAGGTGATTAATTGAAGCACTATGTACATGTAGGTAGTAAGTGAAAAGCATGGGTAGCCGTTTAATTATCTGTTCAGTAGTATTATGGCTTTGGGGTAGAAGCTGTTTAGGAGCCTTTTGGTCCCAGACTTGGCGCGGTACCAATTGCCATGTGGTAGCAGAGAGAACAGACTGTGACTTGGGTGGCATGAGACCCTTTTTAGACCCTTTGACCCTTTTTAGTGCCTTACCTTCTCTGACACCGCCTGGTATAGAAGTCCTGGATGGCAGGGAGCTCGGCTCCAATAATGTACTGGTCGTTACACACTACCCTCTGTCACGCTCTGCGGTTGGATGCCGAGCAGTTGCCATTCCAAGCGGTGATGCAGCCAGTCAAGATGCTCTCGATGGTGCAGCTGTATAAGTTTTTATGGATCTGATGGCTCATGCCAAATCTTGTCAGCCTCCTGAGGGTGAATACGTGTTGTTGTGCCCTCTTCACAACTGTGTTAGTGTGTTTGGACCATGATAAGTCCTTAGTGATGTGGACACTGAGGAACTTGAAGCTCTCAACCATCTCCACTACAGTTCCGTTGATGTGAATAGGGGTGTGCTCGACCCTCCGTTTCTTGTTGTCAACGATCAGCCCCTTTGTCTTGCTGACGTTGAGGGAGATTGTTGTCCTGGAAGCACACTGTCAGGTCTCTGACCTCCTCCCTGTAGGCGGTCTCATCATCGTCGGTGATCAGGCCTACCACCATGGTGTCGTCAGCAAACTTAAAGGGAAAGACTGTGGTGCAGTTAGAAAAGCTGGTGTTCTGTTCACTGCAGTTCTGGCCATGGTGAACGCAGGACTCATCCTCTGAGAAGGCCTCTAGAAGCACTGCTCACATAAAAATATATCAAATCAAATTTTATTTGTCACATGCGCCAAATACAACAGGTGTAGTAGACCTTACAGTGAAATGCTTCAGAGTTCAAAACGTGTACGGGTACACACAGCAGTGTGATACAATGTTGGACCACTGGCTTTCATACTTTTTGAATTCCCAGCGCAGCTCAAGCAATTTCTCCAACCGTCACCACGTCAGATGGGCTGTGCGTCCCCGGCGGACGGTGGTCTTAGAGCCGCATAGCTAGATCCAGAGACTATCACGTTCTCTGGATTCTGAATTACGCTTAAATTATGACCAGGTGACCCGACTCCATAAACAGTTCCTTGGACAGAACCTACGCAATGGGTCAGATAAGACCATAGCTGTACATTCACTAGCCTATATTCTACATGACCTCTGGGTCAGAGCATCAGGTGAAATAGATGACAAACCTCCACCAAACCTCCAACATGATCATAGTGGTGAAACACTATCATAGCGACCCGGCTATCCAGCCTGCCTGGTGGTGTTGCAGTCAACTGGGCCCCCATTCTCTTCTCCTCCCCTAAATGTGACATTTAAGAAAACCATCTCATCTCTGGGACTTTATGTGACTGCCTCCCCCGCTCTGTCTTTTCTTGGGTGAAGAATGCGATTTGAAGCATTGAGAATGAGTCAGCTCTGTTCGGCCATGCAGATTTCAGAACCAGATGCCGGGCCGTATAAATCACATTTTGTGGGGCTGGGCGGGCAGGGAGGCAGGCCAGCAGGAGAGATACCCAGGGATCAGTGTCTTGTGGCTAGTGGTGTGGAGGAGAGTGGTGGGGTCAACGTGTGCCCTTTATGGAGAATTGCACCATGATTAAACACAAGCAGGAGCAGCAACAGGCCTAGTCTGTCTACTGGGAAGGCCTACATGCTGGAGGAAGGACCTCCATTTGCATGATCATTTTAGTAGAACTACAATACACATTGTTTGGCCATAAAGCCACTGCATTTGCCAAACAAGTTTAATGTGTAATTCCTGGTAGTCTACAGCAGAGGTTCACTAATTTTTCCCTCAGGGCCTGCGTTGGGGAACATCACGACCCCTCCCCGCACAGATGCACCATGTCTATTTCTATGGGCACAAGCACTGTTAGTGAGACAAACTGTTCACACCCCTCTTGTTGGTGGAGAGAATTTTGCAGGTTTAAAGCTTATTTCCTGTAATTCTACACATTTTGTCATGGGGTGCAAAGTACATTTTCGCGCAATTCTATACATTTTGCCCTGTATAACATGTATTTATGTGATATTTGAGTGTATGGGGTACAAAACACATTTTTTTTTTAGCCGAAATGGGCTAGCTGAGCTGGATATTTTTGACAAGTTATATATAGCTCTAAGGTATGCAATGACCAAGAGGAACTGATGATGCACTATCCAATTTCTAAATTGCACCTTGTGCATTCTACTATTACAACTTTCAAGAGTAAGTTTAAAGCCACCCCGTCCCCAGGGGCCGCGCCCCACAGTTTGGGAACACCAGGGGGCCTGGCTGGTGAGTGAAACAGAACATTGTTGGAAGACTCCTCGGGCTTGGGTGACTCACTTCCAAATAGCATAATGACTTACTACTAAAAACCTCCATGTGTAGTAGGCCCTAAACGAGCACATTCCACATGGCAGCAGCGCTGTGAGGTAAATGGTCTTGTGCTTCTCTCTGAAGGGACAGTTCTAACTGCTATTCTGGACCTGGTCTGTGTCAACACCACTGCAAAGCCCAGGCAAATTTGCTCAAGCGGCCAGCTACACAGGGCTTTACTATAAAGACCTAGGCTCTTTGTATCCTCTCTTGTCTGAGCACAGAAAGTAAATATGAAGGGACAAAAAAATTCCAGACTTGGGTAGTTACTTAGGAAAACGTGCAATTAAACGTATAGCTTCCCAAACTTCGCCACTTGCTATTGGACAATAGATTGACGCCATTTAAAGAGAGGAATGTTTGAGGAGTGTGCTTCATGGCACACAGGGTACGAGACACATGCTACTTGTTTTGCAATGGTCATAAATTCTTCAAATATATTTAGTTTAGCGGGAACCAAGTACTGTAGACCTCAAGTGATTTACCAAATCCATGATTTCATCCTAAAAGAGAAATGGTAGTACAGCAAGGACTGACTTCACCTCTGCTGGATTTACAGTGGAAAGTGGAGCAACATTGTATGCGAGGAATCTGCAGGAGCCTTCACACTGTCAAATCAATTCAGGAGCCAACTCATATCATATGTGTAGCATGTCTTCAGCTTGCATTTCATTCACATGTGGAAATGGGTAGTGAAGGGTGTCACCACACAGACCACTAGCATGGGACAACGTGGTGGTAATCTAGGACAGGGGTCAAGACCTGATGCTTGGTAACCAACAAACACCTTTAAAAAGTCATCAAAATAAGAGTCTCTGAAGAATATTGACCATATCCTGCTGTAACATGTAGGCCAAATATCAGTGTATCAAAGAAAACAAGGGATGAGGGCATTAGAACGGAAGAGAAAGTTCTTTAAGGGCTGAATACCAACTTAAGATCAAATTTTCTTAGTCACATGCGCCGAATACAACCTTCACCTTAAAGTTAAATGCTTACTTACGAGCCCCTAACCAACAATGTAGTTTCCAAAAAATACAGATAAGAATGAGATAAAAGTAACAAGTAATTAAAGAGCAGCAGTAAAATAACAATAGAGAGACTTGATACAGGGGGCACAGAGTCAATGTGAGGGGGTACCGGTTAGTTAAAGTAGTATGTACATGTAGGTAGAGTTATTAAGATGACTATGCATAGGTGACAACAGAGAGTAAAAGTGGTGTAAAGAGGGGGGGTGGGGGGGCAATGCAAATAGTCTGGGCTAGATGTTTAGGAGTCTTACGGCTTGGGGGTAGAATCTGTTTAGAAGCCTCTTGGACCTAGACTTGGCTCTCCGGTACCGCTTTCAGTGCGTTAGTAGAGAGAACAGTCGATGACTAGGGTGGCTGGAGTCTTTGACAATTTTTAGAGCCTTCCTCTGACACCGCCTGGTATAGAGGTCCTGGATGGCAGGAAGCTTGGCCCCAGTGATGTACTGGGCCGTTTGCACTACCCTCTGTAGTGCCTTGTGGTTGGAGGCCGAGCAGTTGCCATACCAGGCAGTGATGCAACCCGGATGCTCTCGATGGTGCAGCTGTAGAACCTTTTGAGGATCTGAGGACCAATGCCAAATCTTTTCAGTCAACTGAGGGGGAATACCTTTTGTCGTGCCCTCTTCATGACTGTCTTGGTGTGCTTGGACCATGTTAGTTTGTTGGTGATGTGGACACCAGGAACTTGAAGCTCTCAACCTGCTCCACTGCATTCCTGGTAATCCGTCTAGCCCTGTGGCCATTGTGAATGTTGACCTGTTTAAATGTCTTACTCACATCAGCTGCGGAGAACGTGATTGCACAGTCTTCCGGAACAGCTGGTGCTCTCATGCATGTTTCAGTGTTATTTGCCTCGAAGCGAGGATAGAAGTAGTTTAGCTCGTCTGGCAGACTCACGTCACTGGGAAGCTCGCACCTGTGGAACCCTTTGTAGTCTGTAATGGTTTGCAAGCCATGCCACATCCGACGAGCGTCAGAGCCTGTGTAGTACGATTTGATCCTAGTCCTGTTTGATCGTTCGTCGGAGGGCATAGCGGGATTTATTATAAGTTCCGGGTTAGAGTCCCGCTCCTTGAAAGCGGCAGCTCTCGCCTTTAGCTCAGTGCGGATGTTGCCTGTAATCCATGGCTTCTGGTTGGGGTCACTGTGGGGACGACGTCATCGATGCACATATTGATGAAGCCAATTACTGAGGTGGTATACTCCTCAATGCCATTGAATGAATTCCGTAAGCAAAACAGTCCTGTAGCTTAGCATCTGCTTCATCTGACCACTTTTTTATTGATCTAGTCAATGGTGCTTCCTGCTTTAATTTTTGTTTGTAAGCAGGAATCAGGAGGATAGAATTATGATAAGATTTGCCAAATGGAGGGCGAGGGAGAGCATTTATCGTGCTGATAAGAAATTTGGTAAAACGGATTTAAGTTTCCCTGCATTAAAGTCCCCGGCTACTAGGAGCGCCGCCTCTGGGTGAGCGTTTTCTTATAGCGGAATACAGCTCATTCAATGCTGTCTTAGTGCCAGCCTCTGACTATTGTGGTTTGTAAACAGCTACGAAGAATACAGATTAAAACTCTTTTGGTAGGTAGTGTGGACTACAGCTTATGACCTTATCCTAGCCCAAGATCTGCGTTTGTAACTTCGAATAACTCATGCATTGATATCAATGGGAAATTTGTACAAAGGAATTGAGTGGCCCAAAGTGAGTGGTGGTTAAGCCATTGGTCCCAGGTTAGCCGTACCACAGTATAGGACAGCAGCACGTGACGGCAGCCCAGCAATCCCATTCCATACGTCACCCAGCCTATGTCTGTTTAAATACAACGGCAGACAAGTAAAGAAAGACTCTGGAGACAGCTTAGACAAACAGCCAGGGAACGACTTGAGCTGGTAGGGGAGGCTTTCAGACGTCTCAAACTTCCTACGCTCAGGAAAAAGGGGCTTAATGGGGGGAAACAGAGTCGAAACAGAGACCTTTGACATCTGGGGCTGAAATAAACGACAAAGCATCGATACTTATGCTAGCTGAAGAGTTAGCCGACAGCTTTAAGATATCATAAGACTGACAAACTCAATAGACCTCAGTCTTTCAACAAGTGGCCTAGGGCTCATTGACGACTTCTATTTTAAAGCTCAACTAGAAGTTTAATTTGTTTAGGGTTAACATGTCTAATAAACTTCAGGCCTGTGAGGTTGTGCATGTTTGTGGAGATACAATTAGCCAGTCTTTCAATGTGCATGTGCAGGCCAAAATGTTCAGATGTTTCCTATATGCAAGTAAATTCAGTGTAAGTAAGCTCAGTATGAATGTAGTGACACAAGCCCACAACTTCATGTGATATCCTGGTGTGTGTGTGTTTGCTACATGCATGTGTGTGCGTATCTCACATTAGCGCACGTGCCAATTTGCTTTTGCAGGGAAGCATGCTTGCAGCTGCTGTTGCGGCCCCTCTCTTATTGGGCAGGATTTAGTGTGGCTCGGGCTCCCTGAAGTATTTATGAGCTCCCAACAGACCAGCTCCCACAGCCCAGAGTCCACAACCTAGAACATAGGTCATAGAACCGCAGCCCACAGCCCAGACCAGTGAACAGGACCAGAAGCCCAGGACCAAGGCACAAGACCTGGGCTCATCTTCACAAAAGGTCTCGTAGGAGTGCTGATTTGGGATCAGTTTTGCCTTTAAGGTCATAATGGATAAGATTATATGGACAGGGAGGACCTGATCCTAGATAACTACTTTATGAATATGGGCCCAGGGCTGCAGTCCAGGTCCAGCCAGGATGTCGACAGCTTCAGCTCTTTCAGCCCAGACATCATAGACACCACACAGGGGACTCAAGATAATGCTACTAATGGGTTCATCTATTTTGTGCACACTAGACATACGGGTATTTGATGAGCAAGTTTGCCATTTCTGTCAAAAGCGAATATGGCTGACTATCTAGTTCATTATTCTAGTTCCTTATTATCGGAATTCCTTATGCATGACGTTTTATCAACTGCAAATGGCCTTAATACCAAGATGTATTTAGTAGTGGGCAGTACATTTGCAAGTATTATACATCAATAGATCATTTTATTGATCTGCTCAAGTAGGATTTACACCTTTGGCAATTGAACAAACATGAATTCTGCTTTAAAGCTTTAAAAAACAAATAGGCAAATCAGCAGTTACTACATCCATTGTGGATCATAATAATAAATACCATTTAGCAGACACTTTTATCCAAAGCAACTTAAAGTCATGCGTGCAAACATTTTATGTATGAGTGGCCCCAGCGGGAATCGAACCCATAACCCTTGGCGATTAACATAACTTAAAAATGCCTCATGAGCGTAGTGCAACTGTTCAACCCCACCAGAACCCAAAATATAAGTTTGTTTTGCGCCAACATTTATAAAACACAATTTAGCCTCAAAACATGTTTTGATATTATGGACGGTCAGTCCTTGTAGCCATAGCTATGAATTTGAGAGTGGTTACATTTTTCCAGACGCATCCCGCAGCTTTTTACCCGATAATGGGTCAGGGAGAATGCATTATTGTTTCTCCTGCCGACTGCCACTTTGAGACACAGGGTGGCGATGAGATAAGAGCATAAATACACGGCTTCAGAGCAGCCAAATGCAAACACACACACAACCACCCAGCGCAACGATAAAGCCCACATGGATGTTTGAAAAAGAGAGCGAGAACAAGTGAAAGAAAAAGGACCACAGCATGCGCTAAGCTGGAACAGGAGGTCTGCCGTGGAAAAACTGCCGAACACAGCCAAAGCAGGAGCAAATCCCTGTGTAGCTGAAGTAATTGGTTAGTCTCATGACAGCCAAGGCTGGGGAGTGCTGTGTTTTTATTAGCAATCCCACACAAATGCAGGGTCAGATCTGAACAAGTTTGCGTTGTTCCCTTCAACACTCCACCCCGCGCCTTGCGCTTTGCTAACTCACACAATCGCACACACACACACACACACACACACCTGGTGGCTTGATAAGACAGACCTGGGTTCAAATACTATTTGAGATCTTCCAAATGCGTTAAACATTTGCTTTTTCCTGCCTGGAGAGCCAGTTGAGTGATGGTTGCTCAAGCTCAAACCATTACAGATAAAGTTTTGAAATAGGAATTGAACCCAGTTCAGTTGATAAGACAGCCCAGTGGAAAGTCTCAAGAGTCAGACTCAAAAGAGAAGTGATAAAATATGTATCCCTGTATTGTTAGACCGGGGGAGGCGTTATTGTACCTGACTCCTAGTTCCTACCCAGACCAACTCAGTCACATTATTTGTAAGGCTATGAAAACGTCACATCATTAATAGTGAGAACGGGGATTTAATTTGACAAGGCAATAAATATTTGAAATGGAAACTAATAACTAACCAATACAGCCAACATTTCATAAGTTTCAATTCATCATCACCAGTCAGACAATAGGCATTATTGGGTTTGAGGGGAGACCATTTTTAAAGGTAGACTCAGTGATATGACGTAGGTGCACAAAGTAAACAGCACAGTGGGTCAATTTCCACAACAACTAAGAGCATTGAAGCGTGAGGCTAAACTCCCCCACTGTTTTGGTCCCGCACCTACCATGCTCGAACAGCGTAAAGCGAACCTTTGCACATGCACAGATACTGTGTGTGACTGTGTGGGAAATACGTCTTGCATCTTGTTTATCGCAACATCTGCAGTACTGTTCGTGGCAACGTCCTTTAGTAGAGTGTACATTTAACCACTAAATGTGATGATAAAGTCATACTCACTTTCTCATGATGGACTTCCTGATGACCACACCTTCGTCCAGGTCGGCCTCGTTGGCCATAAAGAGGAGCCTCTTTCCTGTACCATCCACCCCGACAAAGTCCCTTTGCTCCCCTGGGAGAAGGAAGACACCAGAGGAACAATCACACATCAATGGCTAAGATCTCACCACACGACTAACAAGCAAGCCATCTAGCTTGGCTTGATGGCTAAGCTAGATGGCTTGTAAACTGGCTTGTAAACTAACATCTAGGCCTACAGACCTTCACTCGGTTTAATAAGACAGATTTAGAAATAAAAATGTCAACGAGCTTCATCGTAGATTGTTACAAGCGCAATAAACATTTGCTAACTAGGGAATATCCTTTTTAGGGAATGAATCTTTGAAATGTACCATTTTACCATCCATAAAAAATACTGACAGATATTGTAGTGTTCTGCATTCACTATTTTTGGTTGACTCAAAATCAAATGCAGGGGATCTGGTGTAATAACGCTTGTTGTGTTATAATCATCTGAATCGCACCGGTTTTTTTCTTGCCCTTCTGTCCGGGAACAGTCTCGGTGAACTCGTGGGCTTTGCTCATCAGCATGGAGAGGGTAGCGTTGTGGGCTCGGAACAGGTCGACCACCTCGTGGAGGGCAGCGTCCGTTATCAGGTCACAGCTCACCACCAAGACGTCCGTCTGGAGGGAGACATGGAAGAGAAACGCACATTCATCAGAATTTGAGAGAGGGAGAAGGACCACAGAGATTTATAAGCACTGTCTCTTTACCTCAAGACCCAGAGCATCTGGGTTCTGTTGGTATGAAACAATACTAATGTTAAAGGTAGTTAGTAGGCTTCGAAAAGAAGAGGATGGTGTTTTCACTCAAGGATCAGGCCCCACCAAACAGTTGTATTGTAGCACTGATACAGAGAATTCAGAACAATTAGCAGTTCATTGACTTGAATAGGAGAATATGATAGCTGGTACTAGTCAAAAGGGCTTACTCGTTACCATTCGTTGATCGCCAAACTTTAAAATGAAACAAAAAGACAGCGATGATCTATGACAATATCCCCTTCAACTTTTTCTAAAGCATGCCCAGGACCCTTTCACATCAGAGTCCATTACATTATTCTGCCTAATAGGAGGAACACCCTTCTAATGAAAGTGAATAGTCATTAAGCTGTTCCTTGGCAACGCCTCAGTAAGTTATCACACTCCAGCCTTCAAATACAGTTTATTCCGTCCAGATCCACATTATGCTCAAAACACCCGAGCTTCTTCGCAGCTGAGACATTCATCTCGAATGATGTGCATGAACATATGACGCAATGGTGCTCCATAAGAAGTCCATAGCGCATGAAAAGTTTGGCTGTGTTTTTCTTAACTACAGTCACAACAAAAATGGGTTCATAAGGGGGAAGTGGGGACAGAGGTAGAGAGAGAGGAGGAGATAGAGAGAGAGGTGAAGAGAGATAGGAGTGGATAGGGAGGGTGAACCTCCTTGATAAACATGGTGCTCTCCTAACTCCTAGCGAGGCATCCTAGCGTAGTGTAGCAAGGGGCACAGGGGAATCCAGCGATAAATCCTGCGCTGCATTTGCCATTGTTTCTGTTTGAGATGTCTGGTTCCCATCTGCTCTGGCCATCTTGGGCCTGTGGATAAATAAACAGGGAAGGCGAGTGAGGAGCGGGGCCTGTTAAAGCGTGCCTGGCTCTATAAAGGCTGCATGCCTCATTGGGGAGGCCTGGGGAGAGGCCCTGCCGTGACGTTCTGCACCCGGGGCATGCAGCTCAGCAGTCTGGCTCTGCTCTACTCCACGGTAGCACACATGGCCAACAGATAACAACCAGGCCAGAGCCAGGGCCCCTCAACTCCACTGTCTCGGTCTCTCTCACTGCTACTGGAGAGAGACTAAAGGAGCATCTTCTCCTGCTAATCCAAGACTATGGTTAGGCTATTTATTTCAGACCCCAAAAGACAGGTTTTAATAGTTGGAACAGACATGTGTGGGAGTGGGGGTTTGGTTTCAACACTGAAAACATAGAAGCCTTCAACACAGAAGATTTTGTGAAGCTCTGAATTTTTTTTATTCACAGTAAATCACGAAAGTAACATTAAAAAAAGAAAATATCTCCCTTTGAGTGTCCCTTAGAGGCATCAGTTACATTACCAAAAAAAAAAAAAAAAAAAAAGGCTACATTTAATCATATTCAGTTCATATAAACACACACACACACACACACGAGAAAGTATTCACACCTCTGGATTTTTTCTCAATTTTGTTGTGCAAGAGCCTGAATTTAAAATGTATTAAATTGAGATTGGGTCACTACGCACAATACCCCATTTTGTCAAAGTGGAATGATGTTTTTAGAAATGTTTACAAATTAATACAGAAATGAGTCAGTAAGTATTCAACCCTTTTGTTAAGTTCAGGTGTAAAAATCTGCTTAACAAGTCGCATAAGTAGCATCAACCACAAAGACTAGGAAGGTTTTCCAATGCCTCGCAAAGAAGGGCACCTATTGATGGGTAAAAATACATTTAAAAAAGCAGACATTGAATATCCCGTTGAGCATGGTGCAGTTATTACACTTTGGATGTTGTATCGATACACCCAGTCACTACAAAGATACATGTGCCCTTCCTAACTCTGTGGCGGGGAGGAAGGAACTAGAGGTCGACCGTTTATGATTTTTCAACGCCGATACTGATTATTGGAGGACCAACAAAGCCGTTACCGATGATTTTTTATTTGTAATAATGACAATTACAACAATACTGAATTAACACTTATTTTAACTTAATATAAAACATCAATAAAATAAATAATGAAACAATGAAACATGTTCAATTTGGTTTAAATAATGCAAAAACAAAGTGTTGAAGAAAGTAAAAGTGCAATATGTGCCATGTAAGAAAGCTAACGTTTAAGTTCCTTGCTCAGAACATGAGAACATATGAAAGCTGGTGGTTCCTTTTAACATGATTCTTCAGTATTCCCAGGTAAGAAGTTTTAGGTTGTAGTTATTATAAGAATTATAGGACTATTTCTCTCTATACCATTTGTATTTCATATACCTTTGACTATTGGATGTTCTTATAGGCACTATAGTATTGCCAGTGTAACAATATAGCTTCCGTCCCCCTCCTTGCCCCTACCTGGGCTCGAACCAGGAACACATAGACAACAGCCACACTCGAAGCATCGTTACCCATCGCTCCACAAAAGCCACGGCCCTTGCAGCGCAAGGGGAATAACTACTCCAAATCTAAAAGCGAATGACGTTTGAAACAGTATTAGCGCACACCCAGCTAATCATTTTACATTGGTTACACCAGCCATTAGGCTGATAGGCTTGAAGTCATAAACAACGCTGTGCTTGCGTAGAGCTGCTGGCAAAACGCACGAAAGTGCTGTTTGAATGAATGATTATGGGCCTGCTGCTGCTCAGTCAGACTGCTCTATCAAATCAGACTTAATTCTAACATAATAACACACAGAAATACGAGCCTTTCGTCATTAATATGATCGAATCCGGAAACGATCATTTCAAAAACAAAACGTTTATTATTTCAGTGAAATACGGAACCGTTCGGTATTTTATCTAACGGGTGGCATCCCTAAGTCTAAATACTTTTGTTACATTGCACAACCTTCAATGTTATGTCATATTTACGTACATTTCTGGCAAATTAGTTCGCAATGAGCCAGGCAGCCCAAACTGTTGCATATACCCTGACTCTGCGTGCAATGAACGCAAGAGAAATTACAATTTCACCTGGTTAATATTGCCTGCTATACTGGATCAGTAGTTACAACTAGTGATTATGATTGATTTTTTTTTTTTATAAGATAAGTTTAATGCTAGCTAGCAATTTACCTTGGCTTCTACTACATTCGCGTAACAGGCAGGCTACTCGTGGAGTGCAATGGTTAGAGCGTTGGACTAGTTAACAGTACGGTTGCAAGATTGGAATCCCTGAGCTGACAAGGTGAAAATCTGTCGTACTGCCCCTGAAAAAGGCAGTTAACCCACAGTTCCTAGGCAGTCATTGCAAATAAGAATGTGTTCTTAACTGACTTGCCTAGTTAAATAAAAGGTATAAAAAAAATATATATTTTTAAAATAATAATCGGAAATCGGTGCCCAAAGATACAGATTTCCGATTGTTATGAAAACTTGAAATCGGCCCTAATTAAATCGGCCATTCCGATTAATCGGTCGACCTCTAGAAGGAACACACTCATGGATTTCACCATGAGGCCAATGGTGACTTTATAACAGTTCAAGTTTAATGGCTGTGATGGGAGAAAACTGACGGATCAAAAAAACATAGTTACTCTACAATACTAACCTAATTGACAGAGTGAAAAGGAGGAAGACTGTACAGAATACAATATTTCCATAACATGCATCCTGTTTGCAATAAGGCACTAAAATAATACTACAAAAAATGTGGAAAATAAATTAAAGTTTTTATCCTGAATAAAGTTTTATGTTTAGGGCAAATCCAACACACCACATCACTGAGTACCACTTTTATATGTTCAAGCATGGTGGTGGCTGCATCGTGTTATGGGTATGCTTGTCATCTGCAAGGATAAGGGAGTTTATTAGGATAAAAAGAAAGGGAATAGAGCTAAGCACAGGCAACATCCTAGAGGAAAACTTGGTTCAGTCTGCTTCCCAACAGACACTTGGAGACATTCACCTCTCAGCAGGACAAACGCCTAAAACAAGGCCAAATATGCACTGGAGTTACTTACCAAGACGATATTGAATGTTCCGGAGTGGCCTAGTTTGAGTTGACTTAAATCTGCTTGAAAATCTATTGCAAGATTTGAAAATGGCTGTCAAGCAAATATGAACAAACAACTTGACAGAGCCTGAAGAATTTTAGAAAGAATAAATGGGCAAATATTGTAAAATCCAGCTGTGAAAAGCTCAGATTTACCAATAACGACTCACAGCTGTAATCACTGCAAAAGGTGATTCTTACATGTATTGACTAAGGGTTTTTGAATACTTATCTAACCAAGATATATTAGTGTTTTATTTTCAAAACATATTTTAGAGTATTTTTTGTAGATTGTTGACAAAAAAAATACAATTAAATCCACTTTCATCCCACTTTGTAAACGAACAAAATGTGGAAAAAGGCACTGTATCTAATACACGGGTATGTACATCTGGCCGTACAATGATGTATGCTGTCAACAGCTGGGATAATCGCCCATTAGTTGAAGTCACGATGTCAAGGTAAACCGATCCGCTAGGCCGCTCCTAATGGCTAAACATATAGCACTGATTTCTATTTTTGAGTACCAAGTTAACCAACCACCAAAAGTAACAAACATCCCTTTGTTGCAGCTGGTCGTGAGGGAGCTATCGGTCTGTCGCTCCACACGCTGTCCAGTCAGTGGGTCGGAGGCAGAGTGACGGCTGATGGTAGTCTGAGCCCTGTTCAAAAGTAGTGAGCTAGATAGCGAGTAGGGTGCCATTTGGGATGCAGACTGTGTGACACTGGAATGGTGTCAGCTGGAGGATCATCTGACGGGGTTTGTGGCCATTTAGCAGGCCTGATCTCTGGTGGTTAGGTCAGGGCCACCCACACACTGCCTTCCTCCCCTGCCTGGTTCTGCCTGGCTGCCCCAAGGCCCTGCTCCCCTCCCAGCCAGGTGAGACCACCCTGAATGTAGCACATTGGAGAGAGGAGAGGGTGTGTCTGACAAGAGGGCCTGCCTGCTATTCCTGCTGTCTCCACACAGTCCATAGACACACACACACACACACACAGTGCAATCAGTCAGACACCTCTGGTTTCAGCAGTTAGGCTAAGTCTCTGCTGAGCGCTGTCAATTTGACATTTACATTGTAGCGAGACATTCCAGTGACAACTGATCTCGATTTAACAGTTTGGGTTATGTGTGTTTGACATGAAGAAAGTGTTTATACTATTTAAATGAATAATGTGGAGGGAGGCCCTCTTCAATATGCATTTTGTACATACTATACAAATCATGTAGATGAGGCTACCGAGTCGTTCCATGTCATTACAGCCAATTTGTTCTGAAATTGTTTCTGTAGTAAAAAACAGGTAAGATGGGCACAACTGTTTTTCCCTAAACTAATTGATTGCACCAAAATTGGCCCTTTTAATTTATAGGCTTCAGATAATATCCAATAAATATAGTACCCAACTTCTTCCTACTGAGTAAGAGCTGGGGAATCCCCACCCAAAAATCAAAAGCCACCCATTGACAACCCTTACCACATGCCAATCCCACCCCAACATCCAATAGCGATTACAGCCTTGAGTCTTCTTGGGTATGACGCTACAAGCTTAGCACACCTGTATTTGGGGAGTTTCTCCCATTCTTCACCGCAGATCCTCTCAAGCTTTGTCAGGTTTGATAGGGATTGTCTCTGCACAGCTATTTTCAGGTCTCTACAGAGATGTTCGATCAGGTTCAAGTCCGGGCGCTGGCTGGGCCACTCAAGGACATTGAGACTCGTCCCAAAGCCACTCCTGCATTGACTTGGCTGTATGATTAGGGTCGTTGTCCAGTGAGCACTCTGGAGCAGGTTTTCAGCAAGGATCTCTATACATCTTTCCTGACTAGTCTTACAGTCCCTGCCACTGAAAAACATCCCCACAGCATGATGCTGCCACCACCATGCTTACCCATAGGGATGGTGCCAGGTTTCCTCCAGATGTGAAGGTTGGCATTCCGGCCAAAGAGTTCAATCTTGGTTTCATCAGAGAATCTTGTTTCTCATGGTCTGAGAGTCCTTCCGGTGCCTTTTGGCAAACTCCAAGTGGGCTGTCATGTACCTTTTACTGAGCTGTGCCTTCCGTCTGGCCACTCTACCATAAAGGCCTGATTGGTGGAGTGCTGCATAGATGGTTGTCCCTCTGGAAGGTTCTCCCATCTCCACAGAGGAACTCTGGAGCTCTGCCAGAGTGACCATCGGGTTCTTGGTCACCTCCCTGACCAAGGCCCTTCCCCCCACGATTGCGCAGTTTGACCGGGCGGCTAGCTCTAGGAAGGGTCTTGGTGGTTCCAAACTTCTTCCATTTAAGAATGATGGAGGCCACTGTGTGCCGCAGAAATGCCGCAGAAATGTTTTAGTACCATTACCCAGATCGGTGCCTCGACACGATCCTCTCTCGGAGCTCCACGGACAATTCCTTCGACCTCATGGCTTGGTTGTTGCTCTGACATGCACTGTCAACTGAGGGACCTTATATAGACAGGTGTATGCCTTTCCAAATCATGTCCAATCAATTGAATTTACCACAGGTGGACTCCAATCAAGTCGTAGAATCAAAGGATTATCAATGGAAACAGGATGCACCGGAGCTGAATTTCGAGTATCATAGCAAATGGTCTGAACACTTAAGTAAATAAGTTAGTTTTTTATATTTAATACATTTCCAAAAATTCTAAAAACCTGTTTTTGCTTTGTCATTATGGGGTATTGTGTGTAGATAGACGAGGAAAAAAAGTAATTGAATATATTTTAGAATAAGGCTGTAACGTAACAAAATGTGGAAAAAGTCAAGGGGTCTGAATACTTTCCAAATGCACTGTACATATCAGTTCTATGTTTGACAAGTGTACTGAACAAAAATATAAAATGCAACAATTTCAAAGCTTTACCTGAGTTACAGTTCATATAAGGAAATCAGTCAATTGAAATATATTCATTAGGCCCTAATCTATGGATGTCACATGACTGGGAATACAGATATGCATTGGTTGGTCACAGATAACTTAAAGAAATAAATAATAAGAAAACCAGTCAGTATCTGGTGTGACCACACCAGACTCATGCAGTGTGACATCTCATCTACATAGAGTTGATCAGGCTGTTGATTGTGGCCTGTGGAATGTTGTCCTATTCATCTTCAATGGCTGTGTGTGAAGTTGCTAGATATTGGCGGGAACTGGAACACGCTGTCATACATGTCGACACAGAGCATCCCGAAAATGCTCAAATGGGTGAAAGGTCTGGTGAGTATGCAGGCCATGGAAGAACAGGCATTTTCAACTTCCAGGAATTGTGTACAGATCCTTGCGACATGGGGCTGTGCATTATCAGGCTGAAACATAAGGTGATGGTGGCGGATGAATGGCGTGACAATGGGCCTCAGGATCTAGTCATGGTATCTCTGGGCACTCAAATTTCCATAGATAAAATGTAATTGTGTTCGTTGTCCGTAGCTTATGCCTGTCTATAGCATAACACCACCGCCACCAGAGGGCACTCTGTTCAGCAAGTTGACATCAGCAAACCGCTCGCCCGCACATGATCTGCAGGTGTGGGGCCAGTTGGATGTGCTGCCAAATTCTCTAAAACTATGTTGTAGGCGGCTTATGGTAGAGAAATTTAAATTCAAGTCTTTGGCAACAGCTCTGGTGGACATTCCCACAGTCAGAATGCCAATTGCACATTCCCTCAAAACATGACACATCTGTGGCATTGTGCTGTGTGACAAAACTGCACATTTTAGAGTGGCCTTTCTTTGTGCCCAGAACAAGGTGCACCTGTGTAATAATAATGCTGTTTAATCAGCTTCTTGATATGCCACACCTGTCATGTGGATGGATTATCTTGGCAAAGGAGAAATGCTTACTAACAGGGATGTAAAGAAATGTGTGCAAAACATTTGAGAGAAATAAGCTCTCAAATGCATATGGAACATTTCTGGGATCTTTTATTTCAGCTCATGAAACCAACACTTTACATGTCGCGTTTATATTTTGTTCAGTGTAGTATGAAGTTGCGGCTTAAAATATTGCTTCTCTTTACTATGTAAAGTATTCCATGTGAATCTGGTGATGTTTTTTCCCCCAGTTCAGAGAAATTAGTTCGTCTATTATTGAACATAGTGTCAAAATACCCTGGTTTTGACCACTAGATGACACTGTTCCTGCTATATTGCCACACATCCATTTTGCTAGTCTCTGGAGTTTATTAAATAGATCACAGCATTTTCTTTGCAATTTAGGGTAGAAAACCAATATATTCTGTGCATGATGAAAATAATCCTCACAATTCAAGCCTGTCTTCCATGAAACAAATCTGCCCTTTTATGCTTTATTGGTGTCCAGGAAATGGCCCCTTTGTGTGTGTGGTTTATTCCCTTAAAAAAGGTCTGGATTACTGTTAGACCATTCCTGCTGAACAAGCAAACCATTAGGCCACAGCAGTTCTAATGGTTTCAATGTTATGGTCTCTAATGGTCTTCAATGGTAAAGGGTTTAGTGTCACTATTCACAATACATATAGAGCTGTTTCCTGATTATTTTATTGAAAAACATAAGACTGCCATGCATTAATAATTTTTTAGGGTTGTCACAACATTTTAGCCCCTAGCCTATTTCTCCATCAAAGTTCTGGGCTTGAAGGAAAAATCTTCATATGAGAATTGCATATGGAGAGCCCTTTCAGAGCTGACACTTGGACTATTCAAGGAGAGTTGGGTTGAAGCATTAGGTTGCTATTAGGACAAACTGAATTGTTTTCATGGAGGATGACCACACAATTGATTTATTTTCATAATGAGACAACTATTGGTTTTCTACCCAAAGTTAATAAAACACAAGAGACCAGCAAAATGGATAAAATAGTGTGGCGGTATAGCAGGAACAGTGGCATCTAGTGGTCAAAACCTGGTACTTTCACACTACTTTATGGTAAATACTACAATGACTAATTTCTCTGACCAGGGAAAAATAAAATAAAAACATCCCCAGATTCACAGAGAATACATAACATAGTACGGAGAAGCAATTCATATTATTTCTCAAACATAGTGTTTCCACTACATGCATTTAGCAGCGTCACACCTACATTTTTACAAGATCATATTGGAGAACAAACAAATCACCAAAATAAAAACTAGACAGCCAGGGAGAATGAAAATTCCAAAAAATGTCATGGCATGGTGCCCCCATTTATTTTGTTACAATGTTTGAGTCATAAGAACAAGGCATAAGCCATAGCAAAATGTGTAGAATTGCAGGAAATTAGCTTTTAAACTGCAAATGTTCTCTAAGCCCCATGGCAAAATGTGTAGAATTAGCTCTATAACAGCAACATTTTGGGGATGGTAAAACTTTTATGACAACTGATGCGTTGACAGTCATTGATCTTCAAGTCATTTTACATGCCTAACAACCCCAGGGAATATCAGTAGCCCAGGCAAAGTGCTCACTATGTCCAGCTTTGCATTCTGACCAACGGAAGGTCTGTTCCTGATCTTGCACATCCGCACGGCACCTTCAGCATTCAAGTGCTAAAATGGCTTGTGCAATATCACGCTTCAGTAGTTGAGTGACAACCTATGTCATTTGCTAGGTTATTGTTATCTATCTGGCTATAGGCTGCTGAACGGGGCTTACAATCAGTGCTTGGACTGAAATAGGTGCCGGTACTCCTTTTTAGGTGCCGGTACTATTTACATTTAGGTGCTCCACAATACTTTTTAGCTAATATTCTATGAGAAGGACGGGAGCTCAAGCAGTAGAATATTTGAGGTGCCGGAACTCAGCTCCGGTGAGCTCCAGTCCGAGTCAATCACTGCTTACAATATATATTTTTTCCAATTGATCAGGTTCACCATCAGCAAAAGTTTTGGTAGTTTTGCTTTAAACAATCAGGGTTTTTTAGATATACTGGACAAAGTTGATAATATCATAACGAGGAAATAAAATCCCTTTGCAAGGCACACTGTTATGGCCAAAGCAGGAGGAGAAAAGAAGCTCACTAAACTTGCAAACGGTCAAAATCATTAGATTTTGAGATGGGGTGAAATTCAAAGTTGTGATATATATTTCATTGGTAGCTAATGGGTCCAAATCAGATATTGGGTACTATATTTATTTAATATAATCTGAATCCTAGAAATTAAAATAAAATAACATTTGTCACATGTGCCAAAAACAACAGTTGTAGACCTTACTGTGAAATGCTTTCGATGGTGCCGCTGTAGAACTTTACTCTGGGGACCCATGCCAAATCTTTTCAATCTCTTGAGGGGGGAAAAGGTTTTGTCGTGCCCTTTTCACGACTGTCTTGGTGTGTTTGGACTATGATTGTTCATTGGTGATGTGGACACCAAGGAACTTGAAACTCTCAAACTGCTCCACTTCAGCCCAGTTGGTGTTAACGTGGGCCTGCTCGGCGCACCTTTTCCTATCGTCCACGATGAGCTCCTTTGTCTTGCTCACAATCAATTAGCGTAATTTCTCAGAGATCAAATTATATTTCAACAAAATAAAGTTTCAGGAATGCTAATCTTATCGGTTTCTAACTGCAGAAACAATTTCAGGACAATCTGATATAGTGAGCGTTGAAATCCTCTTGTGCTTTTTGAGGTGGAACGACCCTACTAATAGCCTACAATAGTAAAAAAAAAAAAAAAAAAAAAATGACGTTGAAATTACAATTCGTATATAATCATTCTAATTTATACCTCATCTCCAACACATGCCAAAAATGTAATATCAGAAAACAAAGATTGAGCGGTTTAAACTTATTTAAGCCTAATTCAAATTGTGAATATACAGAGTGTAGTCTCTTCTATTACATGCACTTACGACAGAGGGGGAGCTCTACTCTGTGTGTCTGTCTGTGTGTGCACGGGAGGGAATAGCAAGAACTCCCGACCTCCCGCTCTCACTCAACCATGTCTCCTGTGTCCCCACTCACATGAAAAGCCTGCTGCTCTGTGTCATACATACTGGACTCACTGCTGCTTCTTCCCCAGAATCTCCAACCAAGTAAAGAGGGGCAAACGTCAAAGTGGCTTAATGCTTAATCACTGCACTGAACAGAAAGTGCTTGTACACTAATCTTTTTTCAATAGGTGACTTTAGGCAAATGGAACAGTATTTAGGAAGATACACCCATCATTCTCCGGGCGCAGTGTGTTCGTGTGAGGAGATGGTCTGGGAGGGGAGAGACGACAGAGTGATTCCTATGCAGGGATTTGGAGCCCCATTGCCAGGTGTCCTCTCTCATCACCCCAGTGTCTGTTTGTGTGCAGTGCAACTCAATGCCTTTAATCTACGTGACTGTGGTGGATTAGGAATAAAGGCATGTGGAGGCACTGGGAGGGAAGGAAAGGAGCATGCTGGAGCCCGCTCTCTCATCATCCTGGAGGCCAGCTGAGCCCGGTGGGTTCTGTTTGCCCCCAGACAGTCAATGAATATCTATTTGCCTTTGTAACGTGGCTTTACTGTAAGTGAACGCAAATAGGGAGTCTGAATAGGGACTCATGAGCCACACAATCACTCTTAAGTCTGAACTTAATACTTTGTACAGTTACAGTACCAACATAACAAAAATAATTGAATATGATCTAATTTTGACAACAAAAAATATAAAGTACTCTGGGTCGCTGTCCCCACACGTCTCCCTGTACAGGCTCCAGAATGCAACAGACCAGGGTGGGTTGCAACGGACTGCTTCTGACATCATATGTTTGGAAAGCAGCGAGGGGAGGGGGAAGGAGGGCAATGGCTGGAGGGAGGGGATGGGGAGGCAGGTTTTCAGCAGGTGAAATGAGGCCCTTCGCTTAGCCGGAGCCAGGAACGCACGGATCAGTGGTCGCCCAGCGGCACACAGGATCTCCTGCTTCAATAGCCTTGCTGACCTCAGTCTTTCCATACTGTGTCCAGGTGAAACACGGGGTGCCTGTCTTCTATAGGCTCATTCAGGGGCTAGTAGTACCCTCGCTCCCTCACTGGATGAACCCCCCCTACCCACATGGTCCGGTAAAAACACTGACACACTGTGAGAACATTTGTGCAGGCATTTTTTCCCCTTTTCTTTTTTTAAATGATCAGTCATCCGTAGAGCCTAAAGCTGACTCTGTGGCCCCCCCAAATTCCAAAGCAATTAATCATTGATTCCACTTTATCTATGAGGTGCTCTACTATGAGACAGTGTTGACTTGGACTGTTAGACATACACTAATAAGGTCTGTATTGATACGCCTGTACAGTATACTGATACACACACACACACACACACACACACACACATATACATATACAGTGCCTTGCGAAAGTATTCGGCCCCCTTGAACTTTGCGACCTTTTGCCACATTTCAGGCTTCAAACATAAAGATATAAAACTGTATTTTTTTGTGAAGAATCAACAACAAGTGGGACACAATCATGAAGTGGAACGACATTTATTGGATATTTCAAACTTTTTTAACAAATCAAAAACGGAAAAATTGGGCGTGCAAAATTATTCAGCCCCCTTAAGTTAATACTTTGTAGCGCCACCTTTTGCTGCGATTACAGCTGTAAGTCGCTTGGGGTATGTCTATCAGTTTTGCACATCGAGAGACTGACATTTTTTCCCATTCCTCCTTGCAAAACAGCTCGAGCTCAGTGAGGTTGGATGGAGAGCATTTGTGAACAGCAGTTTTCAGTTCTTTCCACAGATTCTCGATTGGATTCAGGTCTGGACTTTGACTTGGCCATTCTAACACCTGGATATGTTTATTTTTGAACCATTCCATTGTAGATTTTGCTTTATGTTTTGGATCATTGTCTTGTTGGAAGACAAATCTCCGTCCCAGTCTCAGGTCTTTTGCAGACTGCATCAGGTTTTCTTCCAGAATGGTCCTGTATTTGGCTCCATCCATCTTCCCATCAATTTTAACCATCTTCCCTGTCCCTGCTGAAGAAAAGCAGGCCCAAACCATGATGCTGCCACCACCATGTTTGACAGTGGGGATGGTGTGCTCAGGGTGATGCGCTGTGTTGCTTTTACGCCAAACATAACGACTTGCATTGTTGCCAAAAAGTTCAATTTTGGTTTCATCTGACCAGAGCACCTTCTTCCACATGTTTGGTGTGTCTCCCAGGTGGCTTGTGGCAAACTTTAAACGACACTTTTTATGGATATCTTTAAGAAATGGCTTTCTTCTTGCCACTCTTCCATAAAGGCCAGATTTGTGCAATATACGACTGATTGTTGTTCTTTGGACAGAGTCTCCCACCTCAGCTGTAGATCTCTGCAGTTCATCCAGAGTGATCATGGGCCTCTTGGCTGCATCTCTGATCAGTCTTCTTCTTGTATGAGCTGAAAGTTTAGAGGGACGGCCAGGTCTTGGTAGATTTGCAGTGGTCTGATACTCCTTCCATTTCAATATTATCGCTTGCACAGTGCTCCTTGGGATGTTTAAAGCTTGGGAAATCTTTTTGTACCCAAATCCGACTTTAAACTTCTTCACAACAGTATCTCGGACCTGCCTGGTGTGTTCCTTGTTCTTCATGATGCTCTCTGCGCTTTTAACGGACCTCTGAGACTATCACAGTGCAGGTGCATTTATACGGAGACTTGATTACACACAGGTGGATTGTATTTATCATCATTAGTCATTTAGGTCAACATTGGATCATTCAGAGATCCTCACTGAACTTCTGTAGAGAGTTTGCTGCACTGAAAGTAAAGGGGCTGAATAATTTTGCACGCCCAATTTTTCAGTTTTTGATTTGTTAAAAAAGTTTGAAATATCCAATAAATGTCGTTCCACTTCATGATTGTGTCCCACTTGTTGTTGATTCTTCACAAAAAAATACAGTTTTATATATTTATGTTTGAAGCCTGAAATGTGGCAAAAGGTCGCAAAGTTCAAGGGGGCCGAATACTTTCGCAAGGCACTGTATATATAACACACCCATAACTCAATTTGGATTTATCCCCCAGGAGCACCCACAGTAGATCCAGCCAATGCGGTGGCAGAGAGAGCAGCCAATCTGGCTCTGAGATCAACAGTCTGTGTATGCATCCCAAATGGCAGGGTGCCATTCCACCCACCTTGACTTTCTGCTGGATGTGCCTGAGGGCGTCGGCGGTGCCCATGTCAGCATCCTCCTGGATACACACCAAGTCTAACTTCATCTTCACATCCAGCTTCACCTTGGGGTCTGTGCTGATCATCTTCTGCACCTCTTTGGTTGTGATAACAATTACCTCTACAGAGGAAAAATAAAAGACATTTAGAAAGACTAAACCCAGTCAAGCAAATGGGACAGATGACAATGACCAAACATATTAGACAATGTGCTTACTGGCAGAATATACATTATGAAAATCATTCAAAACACTTCCAATGGAAACAGAGCTTGTGATAGATGTATTTACACATTGAGAACATTGCTAGGAAGTCTTGTAATGGAGTCTTGACTGTATAAATGTTTCAACCAAACTAGTTTGTTTACTGTTGCCTTATTTAGCCTTGTAAAATCTAATTGCAGGGCCTTACTAGTTGGCTTCTCACAGTAAGTACTGCCACACATGAAGTTACTATAGGGACTGGGAGGGCTCTGACTAGAACATGTATTCCAGGTGGAATAGTATGTCAACTTTCGCTACATTATCTCCATTTGCAAACTCCCTATAGCCTATTTGTATGCACCAATTAGTGAAACTGGACTCCTATTAACAATAAAAGCAGTTAGCGTGAGTTTCTTTTGGTGGGATAAAACCTTGCTTTAGGTTACTTCAACACTAACGATAATGAGGAACTCAACAAGAAATCATAAAAAAAATATAAAAAATCCACACTTTCTAGAAGACTGATACTCCAGTGGAGGGCCTTGACGTGCACTTTACTGAAGCACACAGGTGGACAAGAACAGCTTTCCCAGACCACAGTGGATGGCTATGAAAGTTACAACTAGGCCGAAAGGAGTCCTATATCAAGCCCTGAGGCATATGATTAGAGGGGAAAATAGTAGTCTATATAACAATCTTTGTCATTTATCCCCCAATAATTACCTTCAACTTATCATTACCCAAATGCAGCCTGACTGGTGAGGCCTGGCAGCAAACTGACCACAGCTGGGACCTATAAACACTGTAAATAGGTCTACCCATGCATTCACTTGGTCTTAACTGCAATATTTAAGTATGCTAGCTAAACTCACATACTCCAAAAAAAACATGTTAGCTAGGTTGTAGGCCTCCTTATGTCTGAAATACTACGTAACACGTCTTGGAGTTGGAGGCCATCGTATTGTAAAGGTGGTATATGTCCTTTAAAAAAGAATGACTCTGCAACTGATAGCACTAGAGCAGTACTTTTGACTGTCAGTCCCTATGTGACATCTATTGGGCCATTGGTGACAAACTACTGACACTGCCCACACACATGCAACTCTTATTCTGAAAACGGGAAGCATCTACCAGTGAGTGCGTCTAACTGGTTGTTGTAGTATACAAAACCAGGATTTGGGGATTCATTTGATCATTAAAAAATGTGTAACAGTAATACACCAAAGTGGGTTTGACTGGATCAAGCCCTAAATGTAGAGAATATTACCTTCAAACCCCACTCTCTCCAGCAGGTTGAGGGGGTACCAGATGAGGGGCTTGTTTCCTACAGGTAGCAGAGGTTTGGGGGTGTTGTAGGTTAGGTCCATCATACGAGACCCACCACCAGCAGCCATCAATACCGCCTGCAGCTCCATCTGCTGTTATACACCTGGGAACACACACACGTCAAATTTGTGACCACTTCAACATGATTGTACTGATAACCAGACTTGCTCTCTTGTTGACACCAAACAGTTAGCAAGTTATTGCATTATCCCAAAATCGTAAAGCAAGCCCACTCTAGCTAGCGACACACAAACATATGCAGTCAGCTACTGTAGCGAACAAATTGATTCAATACGTGCAAACAATAATACCAAATTGTCAGGTTATGACCCCCTAGTAGTAGATGAAGCAAATCACATACGTGACCTACCTATTCGATAACGTCAGCTGGTTTATTCAGCAGCAACACGCTTGTCACCCAAATGACAGTGCTGTACAGTCAACTGTTTACGAGCTAGCTAACCAAGAGTTCTTAATCCTGAAAAGTTCAACAGCCTCAACCGAGATACAAAATATCGTGATGCTATTTTAATATGTAAAGACCTTCACCGATACGTGGTAATAACTTTTAGTGAAATAATAAAACAATATTAGAGACAGTTCGCTAAACTGACTAGCGGCATGCTAGCTTGTATGATGACACTTTGCTACCATTGATGAAATCACTCCGGGAGTAAACTAGAGCCGGTGTATTTACGGTTCCTACCTACAGTCATTGGTCAGATTACAACAATTCAGGATTTACACAGTAAAAAAACAACAACGCTATCATCATTATCATTACCATCATCATCAATATGTTTGTGGTTTGTTTTTGTAAGAACGAGATCACTTTTGGCTTTTTCACATTAGATCCTATCACAGCTTTTTATCTAGGCTATAACCATGTTAATTTGCAGTGAATGAAATTTATTACCATGATTTTATCATTTAAAATTACATTTTTAGGAAAGGAAAGCTGAAAATGTACTGTGTGTGCCTTCACATGAAGAGCTTTCCTACAGATGTAGGATATTAATTGGAGCCGGTTTGCTACAGCAGGAAAAGATTCCAGCAACTGGAAATGTGAATTATAATGTGGATTATAATGAATGGAAGTTTTTCTAGAGGATGATACATTTTTTCATTAGAAAATTCAGACTGGATTTGCCCTAAGTAGAATTTACAAACTTTAGAATACTTTTTAAAACTCAAATACACTACATGTTGGCATTTCCTGTAGTACAGAACAGTTCTCATGAACAAAACTCTGTTCAAATTAAGATCTGTAAATATTCACACCAGTAATTTCCATGGACCAGGCTGAGGCCCCCACCAGTGCAGATTACCAGCCACCCAGCTCTTCCAGACAGAGCCCAAACCCCAATTCACCGACCTCCGATGTAACAGCAAATTGAACGCTGGGAATGTGGCTTGGCTTTGTTTTCTCTGGACAGGAGATGAGCTTCATTGGTAGCTGCCTGTTGAGGAAACATTGGAATAACAGGACAGGCTGTTGCAGTTCACTCTGAAGAGAGGGAGAAAAAGGGAGAGAAGGAGAAAAAGAGGGAACACTAACAGACATTGCTGTTTAATGGAGATTTCTTAGCTCTCGTCGAGCACCTTTGCTGTTGTTCTTCATTTCTATCTGTATACAGTGTAACTTTGTAAATGTTCAGTGACTTAACTATGAGAAAACATTTTAAACTCCTTCTGGTCACCTTGACATAGCACTGCTCAGACACAAGAATGTTTACTGTGGTGAAAAACAGCTATTAGACCACCCGGATAATCATGTGTTGATGATGGGAGCAAAGTTTGCCAACTGGCAGGTAATGTAGTAGTCTACCTCCTCAATAGAAAGGTACACAACTGAACCACTGATATTTTGCCAATGAAATCCCATTTAACGATCACAAACAAATATTAGTGGTACAGTATTAACATTTTTATAACCAGCTAAACACACACATTTAATTTTAATGATATGGAAAGCAGAAATAATTATTTTATCCCCGAAAAATAGTTTCGAAATCACCTTTCAAAAAGGAACATTTAACCTTGTTTAATCTTAAACTTTCAGGTTTTTAACATGCAAATACATTTTACTAATATATTCAACCATGCATAACATCCAAATATAACTTTTTACTTTGTCTGAAATTGTATAATAATCTGGCCCTGATGATCCCATGAGAGGCTAATTTTGGTCTGGCTGTGTAACTCAAAACGGGTGAAGAATATAGGAGCATATATTCAGCTGAGAAGGAATACAAGCCAGAGTCAAAATATCTTCATTATTCAAATCTGGTTAACATGACATGAGTCTACTAAAAATGGTCCTTCCCATCCACTATCCTTTACTATGTGTTTCCTACATGCAGGTGGCATTAATCTTGTCATAAAAAAAGGATCTGGCTGAAACTAAGGCTATCATAAAAGTCAACCCATAACACTGCCTTTTTACAACATGATCATGACATTGCACATTTCTGCCCCAAAACATAAGGAGGTCCAATAGATATATTATATATACGAAAGTATGTTGACATCCCTTGAAATTAGTGGATTTTACTATTTCAGCCACACCCGTTGCTGACAGGTGTATCAGATCGAGCACACAGCCATCCATACACGGACATTGGCAGTAGAATAGCCTTACTGAAGAGCTCAGAGACTTTCAATGTGGCACTGTCATAGGATGCCACCTTTCCAACAAGTCAGTTCGGAAAATTTCTGCCCTGCTAGAGCTGCCCCGGTCTACTATAAGTGCTGTTATTGTGAAGTGGAAATGTCTAGGAGCAACAACGGCTCAGCCGTGAAGTTGTAGGCCACACAAGCTCACAGAACAGGACCACTGAGTGCCGAAGCGTGTAGTGCATAAAAATCGCCTGTTCTCGGTTGCAACACTCACTACCGAGTTCCAAACTGCCTCTGGAAGCCACGTCAGCACAAGAACTGTTGGTTGGGAGCTTCATGAAATGGGTTTCCATGGCCGAGCAGCAGCACCCAAGTCTAAGATTACCATGCACAATGCCAAGTGTCGGCTGAAGTGGTTTAAAGCTTGCCGAAATTGGATTCTGGAGCAGTGGAAACGTGTTCTCTGGAGTGATGAATCACGCTTCACCATCTGGCAGTCCTATGGACAAATCTGGGTTTGGCGGATGCCAGGAGAACGCTACCTGCCCGAATGCATAGTGCCAACTGTAAAGTTTGATGGAGGAGGAATAATGGTCTCCTGTTTTTCATGGTCCAGGCTAGGCCTGTTAGCTCCAGTGAAGATACATCTTAACGCTACAGCATACTCTTCTGGGAAAGCTTTCCACTACATTCTAGACGATTCTGTGCTTCCAACTTTGTGGCAACAGTTTGGGGAAGGCTCTTTCCTGTTTCAGCATGACAATGCCTCCCGTGCACAAAACGAGGTCCATACAGAAATGGTTTGTCGAAATCGGTGTGGAAGAACTTGACTGGCCTGCAGAGAGCGCTGACCTCAACCCCATCAAACACCTTTGGGATGAATTGGAACACCGACTGTGAGCCAAGCCTAAAGGCCCAACATCAGTGCCCAACCTCAATAATACTCTTCTGGCTGAATGGAAGCAAGTCCCGCAGCAATGTTCCAACATCTAGTGGAGAGCCTTTCCAGAAGAGAGGACGCTGTTATAGCAGCAAAGGGGACCAACTCCATATTAATGCCCAGGATTTTGTAATGAGATGTTTGACGAGCAGGTGCCCACATACTTTTGTTCATGTAGTGTAATTCATAATAATGTGACTAGTAGAAAATGTGTTTTCAGTATTTTGGCACAAAGTACACACCAAGCGTCTTAAAAGAGTAAATGAAATGTTTATAAGAGGTATTATAAGACAAATCAAATCAAATTTTATTTGTCACATACACATGGTTAGCAGATGTTAATGCGAGTGTAGCGAAATGCTATTTTCTAGCTATAATATACTTCCTAAACAAATGTGATTGCTTTGAAAATATCAAAATGTCTTTTAGATATTTTATACATGGTTATCCAATAGAAACCCTGGATGCAGGGCAATGATTCCAAGACTGATTGGAATGACCCCATGACTGATTTAATAACGTAGATCTACTATGTTGGCATATTGCACAACTTGAGAGTATTAGTATTTTCTTACAGATCAATTTCAACCTCTACACACAGACTCTCCACACACCATTCTATTTTCAGAAAGAACAAGAAAACTTTTGTCTTTCATCTTTCTGTGGGAAATTAGTTAGATGCAAAATGATGGAAATGCAGGTGCAAGGCTTTACAACTTCATAACCCATTGGAAATCCACTGAGCCCTGAATCATGACAATCAAAGCCTGACCATTTTGGCAATCAAAGGAATTGATGTAAATAACTATTTTGGCGCCATAATGATAATAAAGAGATCTAGAGAAAGCCCTGCCTGAACCATAAGGCTGCCACAGACTTGAAGCTCTGCCGTGATTCCCTCTGATTTCCTTTTCCTGGCTGTAGCAGCTCTTGTAAATCATTCCAATTCCCTTAAACAAGCCAGTTGGATTGGGTTGGGTTATATCATAAACATTCACCGGCCAGACCACCCAGGGAGTGTGTCTTGGGCCCGACCGCCGCCTCCCTCTGAGTTGCAGTGCGGCCGAAGCACAACATGCTCAGTGTGGTTTGTGTTTGCGCCACTTCCAGGGCCAGCACTGGGGCCCCAGCTGCCATGGAAACAAAAACAGGCCCATTCACGGTCATCCACGGATGACATAGATAAACATACTATCTGAGCCTGTCTGTTTGTCCCACACTTTTCAGATTTGATTCTCCTACAGGAAGCAGTAAAAGGACATGTCATTTACTGGATTTCCTGACATGATAGCATATTCCAAACATTATATTCTTGTTGGGACAAGCTGAATAGTATGAAAACACTTATCATCTGCCAGAAAGATGAAGGATTAAGGGAAAAGTGATGACAAGTTATATGTAGGTTAACTATATAACTATTTAATTATTCAGAAGAAGTTGGTGTATTTGAAATCAACATTTAATGGTATTGATACATTTTTTATGAATGTAGAAAGAATTTCCAAGAGAAACTATTTTTCATTCACTTGCATACTCTAATTCTATAGCCTGAAACAAGACAATTTCCATTCCAAGACATGGTAAACATGGAGTTTATACTGTTATTAATATGTTGAAGGCATTTCTGCTCCAGCCCTATACCATACCACTCCAGTGTTTTGACAGTTTGGAAAAATCTTTGACTGCCTTCTCAGAATGCCTCACTTGACATCCAGTAAACTTCAAGGATTGATTTCAGTAAACTTCAAACATGCTGTAAACTTCAAAAGTCAAACTTTAAGTAAACATTCAAACTTTGTAATTTCTCTGAATAGGTTCATTGTCATGCAATGTGGCAACATTGCTGTCTGTTCTACTCTGATTTGGGATTATGAGAAATGAGAGGAAATTGTTTGAATCAGTGAAACTAGTCTCTGACACAATCCTTTAGCTGATGTGCATCATATTTTCTAGTGGTTGGGAATTATAATTACTGTAATTGCAATGATCTGCTTCATAAAACAATATTCTCGTATGCATTCTGTTTCTTTTCACATGTACGTAGGCAAAGCACCTATGAGCTCAACATGAAAAGGTCCAAGACACAGGTGGTAGACACAGGAAATATCTCAACTGCATGGTTTTGATGAGCCAAAGCAATAAACGGTGGACAACTCCCTGCCGGAAGGTCCTGGCATTTCTGTGCGCTCTGCTGTGTGAGTGCTGAGTGCATGTGTCAAGTCTGTGACTGTTTTACACATTTCTGGCATTGTTCATATTTCTACTGCTTAATGATTCCCATAACTCTGGGCAGCTTGTAGTTTGGCTAGCTTGGTATAAAAAGGACCAGTGAGATGAAGAGATAAGAGTTTCCTCTACTGCAGGCCTGGATTTACAGTAAAAGCCCCCACCCAAACAGGGATGAAGGAGAAGGGGGGGGGGGGGGGGGGGGGGTGTATGTTGTGGGTTTTATAACTGTATGAAAACATGAAAGTTGATCTTTGGTCGTGCCAACAGAAATTCCCCTCCTCTGGCAGCAATTGTGGTTTATACAGGGACATCTACAGTATGTACCTAAAACATAAGCACATCATCTCCCTTTATGGTTGATCCTGTAGGGGGATGATTGATTGTGTGATTCTGTGCTTTTATGTGAATGTGTGTGTGTGTGTTTATGCACGCTTGCATGTGGACATCTGTGTGTGGTGCAGGCCATGTGGGTGACTGCCCTAACTCTGCTGGGGCCTGTTTTTGGGGGTGCCCAGCAAGGCAAAGCCACAAGAGTGCAAACAGCACCCTTCCCAGCACCTCTGATCTGTGTGTGTGTCCTCTCATCTGGCTGTGTCCGCCCAGCAGGCCTCTCTGTCTGTCTGTCTGCCTGCCTGTCTGTCTGTGAGGTCCATTAACCACCATGATCCCCTCAGCCTCCGCACACTGCAGACAGCCACAGCTCCACCGGGTGTCCCCACGCACACACACACACACACACAAACGCAGTGGCCAGCCAGAGGCATTCTGGGGCAGAATCCACACTGACTCACTCATTACATGTCGCTCACTGTCCTCCTGTTACACAACATATATTCCATCTCTCTTTTGGGCTAGGTCCCAAGTAGCTCGCTATTCCTTAATCAGTACACTACTTGGGCTCTGGTCAAAAGTAGTGCAATATATAGGGAATAGGGAGCCATTTGGGATGGGCCTCATGTCCATTCTTCTGCATGCCTGGGTCCCTCTGCTCTGTGGTCTGGCCTGTGGAGCTGGCCAGAAACAGTCACATCATCATTACAGATGAAGGGAAGCAGTCCATCTCAGCCTCGGGCTAAAGGGAGGATATAAAAGTCTGGAATCAAGTCCAGTAACATGTTATTTATCCCGGATTACATGAAGGAGAGTGATTTGTGATTTCCCTTGAATGATGTTGAAATGTCTTGGACAAACGGAGAGTGTATAGTTGTAGAATAACTATTTTGTGTTCATCTAAAGTTGTGTTCATGCCTTGGTATGTTTATCGAAAAGGATCAGTGGAGAGCATTACTGAAATAAATGTGTTATGTTGGCAATCATGCTGATTATGAGATCCATCAAAACATTTAGAAAAGCACTACTAGATTGAGTGGTAGTATGTTACTGTGAGCCCTGTAACTTGGGTGAATTAAAGATGGCACACAAACACATATATTATACTAAGTTAGGCCTTACTTAAATACTGAATAATTCCCAGACTAAGAGGGAGGTATGTTGGCACACATCCCCTGAAGAGAAAGACTTGTCATCGAGACAGATATCCAGCTGTCTTAATCACAGCTTTAGTGAGAACATTACTCACCAGGCTTTGGGCTAATTTGGCCAGGCACTGTAATTCTGCAAAAAAATCCTCTGTTTCCCTGAAGTGTCTGCCAGGCTTGCAGTGAAGTCGGAAGCAGAACTGTGGCTTTGGCTTAGCTCTGTGTGAGGTCCTCCACCTTCACAGGGTGAGCAGTCTGCTGGCAGAACAAACATGGGTGGGACTACACCATATACAACCATGCTCAAATCACACACTCTGATTTCATTAAACAGAGGAAGGAGGCCAACAAAGCAGGGCCTGGGCTGAGTCATGGACCTTGTATCTTTCTCCCTCTCATTCTCTCTCAAAAATATAAACAGTGTGGTTGGTCCCAACAGTGTTGGTCCCATGTTTCATGAGCTGAAATAAACAAAAAGCTTATTTCCCTCAAATTTTGTGCACAAATTTGTTTACATCCCTGTTGGTGAGCATTTATTCTTTGGCAAAATAATCCATTCACTCGACAGGTGTGGCATATAAAGAAGCTGATTAAACAGCATGATCATTACACAGGTGCACCTTGTGCTGGGGACAATAAAAGGCCACTCTAAATTGTGTAGTTTTGTCAAACAACACAATGCCACAGATGTCTCAAGTTGAGGGAGCAAGCAATTTGCATGCTGATTGCAGGAATGACCACCAGTGCTGTTGCCAGAGAAAATTTCTCTACCGTAAGCCGCCTTCAAGCCGCCTTCAACGTCATTTTATAGAATTTGACAACCACAGACCAAGTGTACCACACCAGCCCAGGACCTCCACATCTGTCTTCTTCACTTGCGGGACCGTCTGAGAACAGCCACCAGGCCAGATGATGGAACTGTGGGTTTGCAGGGAAGCTCATCTGTGTACTAAATCTTCCTCACCAGGGTCTTGACCTGACTGTATTTCAATGTTTTAACCGACTTCAGTGTGCAAATGCTCACGTTCGATGGCCACTGGCACGCTGGAGAAGTGTGATCTTCATGGATAAATCCCGGTTTCAACTGTACCAGGCAGATGGCGTGTATGGGCGAGCGGTTTGCTGATGTCAATGTTGTGAACAGAGTGCCCCATGGTGGTGGTGAGGTTATGGCATGGGCAGGCATAAGCAATGGACAACAATTACAATTGCATTTTATTGATGACAATTTGAATGCACAGAGATACTGTGACGAGATCCTGAGGCCCATTGTTGTGCCATTCATTCGCCGCTATCACCTCGTGTTTCAGAATGATAACGCACAGCCACATGTAGCAAGGATCTGTCCACAATTACTGGATTCTGAAAATGCCCCAATTCATCCATGGCCTGCATACTCACCAGACATGTCACGCATTGAGCCTGTTTGGGACGCTCTCAATCAACGTTTACGACAGCATGTTCCAGTTCCCGCCAATATCCAGCCACTTAACACAGCCATTGAAGAGGAATAGGACAACATTCCACAGGCCACAATCAACAAAGAGATGTCACGCTGCATGAAGCTAGTGTTCACACCAGAAACCGGCTAGTTTTCTGATCCATGCCCCTACTTTTTTATAGGTAAACTACATTACCAAAAGTATGTGGACACCTGCTCGTCAAACATCTAAATCGAAAATCCTGGGCATTAATATGGAGTTGGTCCACGCTTTGCTGATATAACAGCATCCACTCTTCGGTGAAGGCTTTCCACTAGACGTTGGAACATTGCTGCTGGGAATTGCTTCCATTGAGCCACAAGAGCATTTGTGAGGTCGGGCACTGATGTTGGGGGACTAGGCCTGGCTCGGAGTTCTAATTCATCCCAAAGGTGTTTGATGGGGTTGAGGTCAACACTCTGTGCAGGCCAGTCAAGTTCTTCCCCACTGATCTCGACTAACCATTTCTGTATGGACCTCGCTTTGTGCACGGGGGCATTGTCATGCTGAAACAGCAAAGGGCCTTCCACAAACTGTTGCCACAAAGTTGGAAGCACAGAATCGTATAGAATGTAGTGGAAAGCTAAGAATAATCAAGCTAGAATAATCAAGAATGTCATTGTATGCTTCACTGAAGATAAGGGGCCAGTATGTCAGACTGACAGATGGTGAAGGGTGATTCATCACTCCGGAAAACTCGTTTCCACTGCTCCAGAGTCCAATGGCGGCGTGCTTTACACCACTCCAGCTGGAGCTTGGAATTGCGCATGGTGATCTTAGGTTTGTGTGCGGCTGCTTGGCCATGGAAACCCGTTTCATGAAGCTCCTGGTGAACAGTTCTTGTGCTGAGTTGCTTACAGAGGCAGTTTTGAACTCGGTAGTGAGTGTTGCAACCGAGATCAGACAATTTTTACGTGCTACATGCTTCAGCACTCGACGGTCCTATTCTGTGAGCTTGTGTGGCCTACCATTTCGCGGCTGAGCCACTGTTGGTCCTAGACATTTCCACTTCACAATAACAGCACTTGCAGGTGACAGGGACAGCTCCAGCAGGGCAGAAATCTGACGAACTGACTCGTTGGACAGGTGCCACGTTGAAATTCACTGAGCTCTTCAGTAAGGCCATTCTACTGCCAATATTTGTCTATGGAGATTGCATGGCTGTGTGCTCGATTTTATTCACCTGTCAGCAACGGTGTGACTGAAGTAGCCGAATCGACTAATTTGAAGGGCTGTCCACATACAGTGGGGCAAAAAAGTATTTAGTCAGCCACCAATTGTGCAAGTTCTCCCACTTAAAAAGATGAGTAATTTTCATCATAGGTACACTTCAACTATGACAGACAAAATGAGAAAAAAAATCCAGAAAATCACATTGTAGGATTTTTTATGAATTTATTTGCAAATTATGGTGGAAAATAAGTATTTGGTCACCTACAAACAAGCAAGATTTCTGGCTCTCACAGACGTGTAACTTCTTCTTTAAGAGGCTCCTCTGTCCTCCACTCGTTACTTGTATTAATGGCACCTCTTTGAACTTGTTATCAGTATAAAAACACCTGTCCACAACCTCAAACAGTCACAATCCAAACTCCACTATGGCCAAGACCAAAGAGCTGTCAAAGGACACCAGAAACAAAATTGTAGACCTGCACCAGGCTGGGAAGACTGAATCTGCAATAGGTATGACCTGCAGAGAGCTGGGACCAAAGTAACAAAGCCTACCATCAGTAACACCCTACGCCGCCAGGGACTCAAATCCTGCAGTGCCAGACGTGTCCCCCTGCTTAAGCCAGTACATGTCCAGGCCTGTCTGAAGTTTGCTAGAGAGCATTTGGATGATCCAGAAGAAGATTGGGAGAATGTCATATGCTCAGATGAAACTAAAATATAACTTTTTGGTAAAAACTCAACTCGTCGTGTTTGGCGGACAAAGAATGCTGAGTTGCATCCAAAGAACACCATACCTACTGTGAAGCATGGGGGTGGAAACATCATGCTTTGGGGCTGTTTTTCTGCAAAGGGACCAGGACGACTGATCCGTGTAAAGGAAAGAATGAATGGGGCCATGTATCGTGAGATTTTGAGTGAAAACCTCTTTCCATCAGCAAGGGCATTGACGATGAAACGTGGCTGGGTCTTTCAGCATGACAATGATCCCAAACACACCGCCCAGGCAATGATGGAGTGGCTTCGTAAGAAGCATTTCAAGGTCCTGGAGTGGCCTAGCCAGTCTCCAGATCTCAACCCCATAGAAAAGGGAGTTGAAAGTCCGTGTTGCCCAGCAACAGCCCCAAAACATCACTGCTCTAGAGGAGATCTGCATGGAGGAATGGGCCAAAATACCAGCAACAGTGTGTGAAAACCTTGGGAAGACTTACAGAAAACATTTGACCTCTGTCATTGCCAACAAAGGGTATATAACAAAGTATTGAGAAACTTTTGTTATTGACCAAATACTTATTTTCCACCATAATTTGCAAATAAATTCATAAAAAATCCTACGATGTGATTTTCTGGATTTTTTTTCTCATTTTGTCTGTCATAGTTGAAGTGTACGATGTGTATGTGTATGATGAAAATTACAGGCCTCTCTCATCTTTTTAAGTTGGAGAACTTGCACAATTGGTGGCTGACTAAATACTTTTTTCCCCCACTGTATACTATATACACAAAAGTATATGTGACCAAGAGATGCATATCAGTATTCCCAGTCATGTGAAATCCATAGATTAGGGCCTAATGAATTTATTATGGATCTCAGTAAAATCTTTTAAATTGTTGCAGGTTGCGTTTATATTTTTGTTCAGTGTAGAAAACCATTATTATGCTAAGCAATGCAGTAACTCAAACCATCAATATGTCTGGGTTACATGTTACAGTGAAACACAAGACAATACACAAACATGGCTGCAAATGGTGGGGAGATGACGTGTTCCTCAGAAATCGCTTTACAATTAACATCCAATAGGTCGCTTTGCCTGGTTTTTACATTTAAACATATCCAGACTTTGGACAACACATCCAAAATATTTACATTTATTGGTCATGTTTTATCCCTTACTATGGTGTACGTGTAGTTACTCTTTCCTTTAAGACGTGTTCTTTTCTGTTTAAATAAATGTTTATAGCATTCCAAACATTTTGTATGAGAGTATGTGTGGTCCTGTCAGCACCTAGTGTGGTGTAATGTGGGCAAGGTGTGTGTGTGTGGGTGTGTTTGTGGACGCATATGTGCATGCATTTGTGTGTGTGTGCATGCATTTCTCTGTGTGCGATGTGGCTTCCTGCAGGAACACCCATGGCTAGGTAAGGCCACATGTGATATTGTTGAAATGGAGTAACAACTGAAGCAGATACAAACAAGCAGAGCTCCACCCTGGATGTTCCTTCAACACCAGAGCTGCTTGAATGTAAAGGTATAGTTGCAGATCTGGTCTATGTCCCAAATGACATCCTATTCCCTATGTAGTGCACTACTTTTAACCAGGGTAGTGCACTACATAGGGAACAGGGTGCCATTTGGGATACTGTAGCACTACACCATGACCTGCTGGAGCCACAGTGGCCCTTGAGACTATACTAGGGTCACAGCCCTGACTCCTTTTGGCTCACCAAGATACTTTCAAACACATCATGTTACAGATGTAGGATCTTCATTTGAGCCAGTTTGCTACAGCAGAAAAAGAATCCTGAAGCAACAGGAAATGTGAATATTTATGTAGATTATAATTAATGGAAATTTTATTTAGGATTTGTCTGACATTTTAAAGAGGAAATTACAAACTTTAGAAGCATTTTTAAACCTTGAATGCAAACTACAACTTTGCATTTACTGCCATGCAGGAAAATTCTCACCAACAAAGTGATCAAATCAGATCCTCCATCTGTATTATCACAAGATAATTTTATAGCACAGCATGCATTTAACATTTACCTTACCTGAAACAATTCTATGGACACACAACAAAGAATTGAACATGTGGAAAATGTAATTTAAATAACCATGCAATCTAATAAGCCAAACATTGTTTCTTCAACAAGGTAATAGGGTTTCACTCCAAATAAAATGGTCTCACACCATAAAAATAATTATGCTATCACTGTTGTAAATGCATTCTCTACTAAGTGATACTTCAGCATGTTTCAGCATTTGCTAATTTCCCCATAGGACTGTAACTCCAAGCACCATAAAATGTGTGGAAACAATTGTGTGTATTAAGAGGCCTATATAAAAGTAAACAAAACCCAACCACACTGGGTTTACACCCATTATTCACCTATTATTATTTATACATGTATATCTACTTAGATCTGATTTGAGAATTAGATTTGACTCTTTGTAACAGCTCTCCCTTGTGGTAAGCCTGGGGAATTGCTAGATTCATATTTCGTCTCGGCCAGTGAGACAGGGCTGTTACGTTACCGTTTAAACCCCATAAGATCAGAAGCAGACAGGTAGCTCCATGTACCCTGCCCTGATTCTGTCTGCCTCCCTCCTACCCCCCTCCAGCCTGCCTGCCTGTCTGACACATGGATGATGAGGAGGGGATGAGAATTCCTGCCTGCTGTGGCTGGTAGCAGCTTCCGCTGGCTCTGGGAAATCAGTTGAACTGGAGGCATCCTGTGAATCCCAGAACGGGAGTAAATCATCCTTAACTAGCCCCCTCACACACCACACTGCGCCCAGGCCAGAAAACCAGCCATGTGTTTCGCTTCCCTAGCCTTGTGTGTGTGCCTGTGTGTGTGCGTGTGTTTGTGTACGTACATTTGTGCATGTGCTAGCATACGTGTGTTTGTGTGGGCGCGCACACTTGTGTGTGCAGCTGGATCCATCTTTCTCCCCAAACCCCTAGAACAATACTCCCCCTCCTACACAAAACTATTTCACAGAAAACAGGGAGACTTAAATAGGGGCCTGACAGTCGGCCTAATGGAGACAGTGACTGAGTCCCAAATGGCACCCTATTCCCTGCACAGTGCACTACTTTTGACTAGAGCATTAGCCTTACCTCCTAGTACAGATGACCTGGTCACATCATACAGTGAAGGTAACGTCACACACAGCAGGGATAAATAACACATTTGACGTGAAGACACTTTTAGTAGGTTTCATAAGACCCCGGTCATCCCAATTGTTTCCACAGTGCTGTATTTAAAGACGGTTGTTTGGAAGTAACGACGCTCATATACAGTACTGTAACACACAGACAATTTGATATACAGAACTGACCGTATGTTATGTTTTTCTTTCAAAGGATCAAACTAGATATGTGAAAACACATGAATGTAAATGATGACACTTCAACAAGACATAGCAAAAGCTATGTAGAAAACTGTGATGTAATTGATTTGGATATGCTGACATGCCAAGGTCTGACGTTTTGCTTTGTATACTGCTGTATATGTCACAGAGCATATACGGTGCCTTCAGAAAATATTCACACCCCTTGACTTTTCCCACATTTTGTTGTGTTACAGCCTGAATTTAAAATATATTACATTGACATTTTGTGTCACTGGACTACACAACATATCCCATAACGTAAAAGTGGAATAATCTTTTTTGATTTTTTTTTTACAAATGAATTAAAAAAATGTAAAACCTGAAATGTTTTGCCAATGGGTATTCAACCCCTTTGTCATGGCAAGCCTAAAAAGTTCAGGAGTAAAAATGTGCTTAACAAGTCACATAATAAGTTGCATGATAAAAAAAGAATGCTCAAAATGTGAATCTTAATTGAAATAGCATTTTAGTTCAGGACTAGGCTTAATCTGTGTACGGGAAACCAGTCCTATATAATTTTACTCTTCTCCTCACTGTATGCGTTCCTTATTGTTCAGTCAGATGTAAAAGTTGGCGCTGCAGTGGATAGTAGCCCTGTTATGGGCTCCTGACCAATTCTGCTATTTTGTGTGTGTTTTTTTTTACGCTGATCTTAACTTTTTTTGTACATAATGTCTCCGCCATCATTTCTTATGACCGAAAACATCTTTTGGACATCAGAACAGCGATCACTAACCTCGACTTGCATGAACATTTTCACTTCAACGAGTCGACAGCTCTGCGCGATCTGCTTACTCCGGACCAGGCCCTAATCCCCTGGACTCGTAAAAGGAAGCAACGATGAAAGAGAGGCAGGTGATGCGACATTGGCGAGAAAATAGACCACCATCTGTACCATTGGCAAAAGTGCAGACACTGGAGAACAGACTGGAAGAGCTCCGTTCAAGACTATCCTATCAATGGGACCTGAAACACTAATATTATATTCTTCTCAGAGTCGTGACTGAACAAGGACAATATACATCTCAATGGTTTTTCCATGCATTGTCAAGATAAAGGGAGGAGGGGTGTGTCTCTTTGTTAACAACAGCTGGTGTGTGATCTCTAATGTTAAGGAAGTCTCAAGGTTTTGCTAGCCTGAGTTAGAAAACCTCATGATAAGCTGCAGACCATACTATTTACCATGACGGCACTAAGACCGCACTCAACAAGCTGGATAGGGCCATAAGCATATAAGAAAATGCACATCTAGAGGCGGCGTTTCTCATGTCCGGTGATTGTAATGCAGGGAAACTGAAATCTGTTTTACCAAATTTTTACCAGCATGTCACCTGTGCAACTAGAGGAAACAAAACTAGATATATTTTACTCCTACAAGGCCCTCCCTTTGGCAAATCAGACCATAACTCTATCCTGCTTCCTACTTACAAGCAAAACATTTGTCTCCATATTATGTATATTCCCGATAAGCTACCAAGGAAAGGATTAAGAATAGCCCATATTAATATATGTAGCCTTAGAAATAAGGTTAATGAAATCAATAACTTGCTAACATCGGATAACATTCATATATTGGCCATCTCTGAAACTGATTTAATTCCTTTGATGACACAGCAGTTGCAATACAGGGATATAACATTTACAGAAATGCCTTTGGGGGAGGTGTTGCTTTACATGTTCAGAGCCATATTCCTGTTAAGTTTAGAGAAGATCTCGTCAAATGTTGTGGTTGCAAGTTTTCCTGCCTCATCTAAAGCCTCTTCTTTTGCGGTGCTGTTATAGGCCACCAAGTGCTAACAGTCAGTATTTTAATGTTATGTGTGAAATGCTTGATAATGTGTGTGATTTTAAATGAACATTTCTAACATTTTCTACTTTGGATTCATCATCTTCAGCACCACCCCAGCATCAACAAGTGAAAATGGCGCATTTCTATGTTTTGTAGTAAAAAATATAGAGGAAGATCAGTGTTTCAAATGATGCACACTGATGATGTCATTGGAAACACTTATTTCCTCAATCTTTTTTTAATACAAAACATAGAAATGTGCAATTTTCACATTTGGTGATGTTGGGGAGGTGCTGATGATGTTGAGTATTTTTTACATTTCCATTTAACAGAGAGGTCTATTTTCAGGGTGAACATTGACTGGTTAGCAATTAGCTGTCCTCTCAAGACAAAGCGTCGAACTGTGACTAATGCCTGTAATATGATCCAGGTTATCACTCCACCAACTAGAGTGCATACCAATAGTGTTGGATTTGTGATTTGCTCCAAAACAATATAATGTTTCCTTTGGCTGTGGTGACCATAACATTGTGGCAATAAGGAAAGACAAAGGTTGGGCCTAAAGTAATTTACAAGAGATCACACAACATGTTTTCTCAACTCTTTTGTTGAAGATGTAAAACATGTATGTTGGTCTGATGTGTATGAGGAAGTGAATCCGGATGCTGCACTGGAAGTATTAAAAAAAATATTCAAAATATATATAAAATATATAATAATGAAAGAGAAGGATTGCTGTTTTGAATTTTCTCAAGTTATTGTGGGAGAGGTGCAAAACATATTGTTATTCATCAATAATGATAAGCCACCAGGTATAGACAAATTTGATGGGAAACTATTGAGAATGGTAGCAGACTGTATTGCCACTCCTATTTGCTTTATCTTTAACCAAAGTCTAAATGAGTACGTCTCCACAGGTGTGGAAGGAAGCTAAGGTAATTCCACTGCCTTAACATTGTAAAACACCCTTTGCTGACTCTAACAGCTGCACAATCAGTTTGCTGACTGTTCTTAGTAAACTGATGGAGAGGATTGTGTTTAACCAAATACAATGCTATTTTCAGAGAACAAGTTAACTACTGACTCAGCATGAACATAGAGAAGGGCACTCAACTTGTACTGCACTAACTCAGATGACTGATGATTGGTTAAAATAAATTGATAATAAGACAATAGTTGGAGCTGTATTGTTAGATTTCAGTGCAGCCTTTGATGTTATTGATCATAAATAGTTATTGTAAAAAACTTTACATCACCTCCCATCACATGGAGTTATCTATCCAATTGAACTCAGAGTGTTCTTCAATGGAAGCTTCTCCAACATCAAATACGTACAATGCGGTGTCCCTCAGGGCAGCCTCCTTGGGCCGTTACTCTTCTCTATTTTTACAAATGATTTGCCACTGGTCTTACACAAAGCTAGAATGACTATGTATGCAGATGATTCCACACTCTACATGTCAGCACCCAAAGCTTGTGAGCTCATGGAAATTCAAAATAAGGAGTTACAGTCAGTATCGGTGATAAATAATACATTTGTCTTAAATACATCTAAAACAAAAAGCATTGTATTTGGTTCAAAACATTTTTTAAGACCTCAACTGGAGTTGAACATAAAAGTTGTGCCCATTGAGCAAGTTGATGAAGTTAAACTCCTAGGTACAAAATTGGATGGTAAATTATCACGGGCAAGTCACACTGACAAAGTTGTTGAGAAGATGGGGAGGGGTATGTATGCTATTAATAGATGTTTTTGACACAAAAATCAACTGCTCTAGTTGTTCAGGCTCTGGTCTTGTCCCATCTTGATTACTGTCTGGTAATATAGTCAAGTTCAGCAAAGAAAGACCTAGCAAAGCTGCAGCTGGCTCAAAACAGAGCAGCATGCCTTGCCCTTAATCCTTAAGAGTCTATTGATGCCCCCATGCCTCCATCAGTTGAAGCTAGAGATATGTTTTTTTTTGCATGGGCTGTGTCTCAATCCACCGCATCCTCCTATATTTCGACCTTCCACATCTGCGGTGGAACCCGTTGCTGGTTTTAAAAAAATGCATGGAGGGAGTTTTGTGCCCAAAAAACAAAAATATTTCCTGAGCTTTGCTATATCGCCTAGATTTGTTATGCCTAAATTATCTACGGTATGACCATCTTAAAACAATCATCTCCAATTACTCAAGCAAATAAATAAAAAAAAACTTTAAAAAATTGATTAAACAGCAACTCCTGGAATGGTGGAACAAACAAACATTTTTTGTTGTTGTTGAATTTTTACCCCTTTTTCATGGTATCCAATTGTTTAGTAGCTACTATCTTGTCTCATCGCTACAACTCCCGTACGGGCTCAGGAGAGACGAAGGTTGAAAGTCCTCGGATACACAACCCAACCAAGCCGCACTGCTTCTTAACACAGCACACATCCAACCCGGAAGCCAGCCGCACCAATGTGTTGGAGGAAACACCGTGCACCTGGCAACCTTGGTTAGCGTGCACTGCGCCCGGCCCGCCACAGTAGTCGCTGGTGCGCGATGAGTCAAGGATATCCCTACCGGCCAAGCCCTCCCTAACCCGGACGACTCTGGGCCAATTGTGCGTCGCCCCACAGACCTCCTGGTCGAGCCCAGCCTGGGCGCGAACCCAGAGTCTCTGGTGGCAGCTTAAACACTGCGCCACCCGGGAGGCCCTCACACACCATTTTTTGTTGTATTGTTTGAATTTATGTTTTGGTATTGTTTGTATATCGTTTTATTTGAAATTGTCCTTGTCAGTGTATCAGTGTTTTTTACTTTTCATGTTTTGTATTTTTTTGTGGACCCCTGGAAGAGCAGCTGCTGCTTCTGCAAAAGCTAAAGGGGATCCAAATAAACAAATAAACCAATGATGGATGCGGATGCTAAGACACAGGACTGTTACGTTAACACAGACTGGAATATGTTCCAGGATTTATCTGATGGCATTGAGCAGTTTACCACATCAGTCACTGGCTTCATTAATAAGTGCATCAACGACTTCGTCCCCACAGTAACCGCATGTACATACCCCAATCAGGAACCATGGATTACAGGCAATATCCGCACTGAAATAAAGGTTATAGGAAGGCCCCCAAAAATTGTCAAAGACGGCAAGCGATACCGGAGAGCCAACTCAAGGTCCAAAAGGCTCCTTAACAGTTTCTACCCCCAAGCCATAACACTGCTGAACAATTACTCAAATGGCCACTCGGTCTATTTACATTGCCCCCCCCCCCCCCCCTTTGTATTTACATTGCTGCTACTTGCTGTTTATTATTTATACATAGTTATTATCTATGCACCTCAACTAACATGTACCCATGCACATTGACTTGGTACCGGTATATATCCACGTTATTGTTATTTTATTGTGTTACTTTTTATTTATTTATTGAACTGCATTGTTTTTTAAGGGCTTGTAAGTAAGAATTTCATGATACGCTGTTGTATTCGGCGCATGTGACAAATAAAATGTGATTTGATTTCTAGAGCTGCCATTTTCAAGGAGTGGGACACTAATCCAGATGCTTATAAGACATACTACTATGACCTCCGATGAGCCATCAAACAGGCAAAGCGTTAATCCTACTACAATGACTCTGATGCTTGACAGATTTGGCAGGGCGTGCAAACTATACGGGATTACAAAGGATAACCCAGCCACGAGCTGCCCAGCGACACAAGCCTACCAGATGAGCTAAATGTCTTCTGTGCTCGCTTCGAGGCAAACACTGAACCATGCATGAGAGCAATAGCGGTTACGTACGTCTGTGTGATCTTATTCTCTGTAGCTGATGTGAGTAAGACCTTTAAACAGGTTAACATGTGCAAGGCCGCGGGGCCAGACTTAATACCAGGACACGTACTCAGAGCATGCACTGACCAGCTGGCAAGTATTTTCACTGACATTTTCAACCTACCTCTGAGCCGTTCTGTAATAGCAACTTGTTTCAAGCAGAGCACCATAGTCCCGGTGCCCAATAACAGCAATGCAACCTGCCAAAAGGAATAACTATGACTACAGCTCAACATTCAAACCCTTCAAAGCTCATTACCAAGCTCAGGACCCTGGCACTGAACACCTCCCTCTGCAACTGGATCCTGCACTTTCCAATGGGCCACCCCCAGGTGGTGAGGGTAGGCAACAACGCATTCGCAATGCAGATCATCCACACAGGGGCCCCTCAGGTGTGTGTACTTAGTCCCTTCTTGTACTCTCTCCAACATCCTCAACAGGTTTGCTGACGACACAACGGTGGCAGGACTGATTACCGATGAGGCAGCCTATAGGGAGGAGTTCAGAGACCTGGCATTGTGGTGCAAGGACAACAACCGCTCCCTCAATGTCAGCAAGACAAAGCAGCTGATCTTGGACTACAGGAAACGGGGAGGCAAGTACGCCCTCATCCCCATCGATGGGGCTGTAGTTGAGCGGGTCGAGAGCTTCAAGTTCCTCTGTGTCCACATCACTAAGGAATTATCAAGATCCACACACACAGTTGTGAAGAGGGCACGACAGAGCCTCTTCCCTTCAGGAGGTTGAAAAGATTTGGCATGGGCCCTCAGCTCCTCAGCTCTACCGCTGCAGCATTGAGAGCATCTTGACTGGCTGCAACACCGCTTGGTACGGCAACTGCAAGGCACAGATTTTATTCACCTGTCAGCAACTGGTGTGGCTGAAATAGCTGAATCCGCTCATTTTAAGGGGTATCCACATACTTTGTATATATACAGTGCCTTGCGAAAGTATTCGGCCCCCTTGAACTTTGGGACCTTTTGCAACATTTCAGGCTTCAAACATAAAGATATAAAACTATATTTTTTTGTGAAGAATCAACAACAAGTGGGACACAATCATGAAGTGGAACGACATTTATTGGATATTTCAAACTTTTTTAACAAATCAAAAACTGAAAAATTGGGCGTGCAAAATTATTCAGCCCCCTTAAGTTAATACTTTGTAGCGCCACCTTTTGCTGCGATTACAGCTGTAAGTCGCTTGGGGTATGTCTCTATCAGTTTTGCACATCGAGAGACTGACATTTTTTTCCCATTCCTCCTTGCAAAACAGCTCGAGCTCAGTGAGGTTGGATGGAGAGCATTTGTGAACAGCAGTTTTCAGTTCTTTCCACAGATTCTCGATTGGATTCAGGTCTGGACTTTGACTTGGCCATTCTAACACCTGGATATGTTTATTTTTGAACCATTCCATTGTAGATTTTGCTTTATGTTTTGGATCATTGTCTTGTTGGAAGACAAATCTCCGTCCCAGTCTCAGGTCTTTTGCAGACTCCATCAGGTTTCCTTCCAGAATGGTCCTGTATTTGGCTCCATCCATCTTCCCATCAATTTTAACCATCTTCCCTGTCCCTGCTGAAGAAAAGCAGGCCCAAACCATGATGCTGCCACCACCATGTTTGACAGTGGGGATGGTGTGTTCAGCTGTGTTGCTTTTACGCCAAACATAACGTTTTGCATTGTTGCCAAAAAGTTCAATTTTGGTTTCATCTGACCAGAGCACCTTCTTCCACATGTTTGGTGTGTCTCCCAGGTGGCTTGTGGCAAACTTTAAACGACACTTTTTATGGATATCTTTAAGAAATGGCTTTCTTCTTGCCACTCTTCCATAAAGGCCAGATTTGTGCAATATACGACTGATTGTTGTCCTATGGACAGAGTCTCCCACCTCAGCTGTAGATCTCTGCAGTTCATCCAGAGTGATCATAGGCCTCTTGGCTGCATCTCTGATCAGTCTTCTCCTTGTATGAGCTGAAAGTTTAGAGGGACGGCCAGGTCTTGGTAGATTTGCAGTGGTCTGATACTCCTTCCATTTCAATATTATCGCTTGCACAGTGCTCCTTGGGATGTTTAAAGCTTGGGAAATCTTTTTGTATCCAAATCCGGCTTTAAACTTCTTCACAACAGTATCTCGGACCTGCCTGGTGTGTTCCTTGTTCTTCATGATGCTCTCTGCGCTTTTAACGGACCTCTGAGACTATCACAGTGCAGGTGCATTTATACGGAGACTTGATTACACACAGGTGGATTGTATTTATCATCATTAGTCATTTAGGTCAACATTGGATCATTCAGAGATCCTCACTGAACTTCTGGAGAGAGTTTGCTGCACTGAAAGTAAAGGGGCTGAATAATTTTGCACGCCCAATTTTTCAGTTTTTGATTTGTTAAAAAAGTTTGAAATATCCAATAAATGTCGTTCCACTTCATGATTGTGTCCCACTTGTTGTTGATTCTTCACAAAAAAATAGTTTTATATCTTTATGTTTGAAGCCTGAAATGTGGCAAAAGGTCGCAAAGTTCAAGGGGGCCAAATACTTTCGCAAGGCACTGTAGTGTACTTACACACCAACACACACATATACACTACATACAGTTGAACTCAGAAGTTTACATACACTTAGGACATCTACTTTGTGCATGACAAGTAATTTTTCCAATTGTTTACAGACAGATCATTTCACTAATAATTCACTGTATTACAATTCCATCGGGTCAGAAGTTTACATACACTAAGTTGACTGTGCCTATAAACAGCTTAGTAAATTTAAAATGGCTTTAGAAGCTTCTGATATGCTAATTGACAATATTTGAGTAAATTGGAGGTGTACCTGTGGATGTATTTCACGGCCTACCTTTAAACTCAGTGCCTCTTTACTTGATATCATGGGAAAATCAAAAGAAATCAGCCAAGACCTCAGAAAATTGTAGACCTCCACAAGTCTGGTTCATCCTTGAGAGCAATTTCCAAATGCCTGAAGGTACCACGTTCATCTGTACAAACAATAGTGTGAAGATGCTGGAGGAAACAGGTACAAAAGTATCTATATCCAAAGTAAAACGAGTCCTGTATCGACATAAGCTGAAAGGCAGCTCAGCAAGGAAGAAGCCACTGCTCCAAAACCACCATAAAAAAGCCAGACTACAGTTTGCAACTGCGCATTGGGACAAAGATAGTACTTTTTGAAGAAATGTCCTCTGGTCTGATGAAAGAAAAATATAACTGTTTGGCCATAATGACCATCGTTATGTTTGGAGGAAAAAGGGGGAGGCTTGCAAGCCGAAGAACACCATCCCAACAGTGAAGCACGGGGGTGGCAGCATCATGTTGTGGGGGTGCTTTTCTGCAGGAGGGACTGGTGCACTTCACAAAATAGATGGCATCATGAGGTAGGAAAATTGTGTGGATATGTTGAAGCAACATCTCAAGACATCAGTCAGGAAGTTAAAGCTTGGTCGCAAATGGGTCTTCCAAATGGACAATGACCCCAAGCATACTTCCAAAGTTGTGGCAAAATGGCTTAAGGACAACGAAGTCAAGGTATTGGAGTGGCCATCAAAGCCCTGACCTCAATCCTATAGAAAATGTGTGGGCAGAACTGAAAAAGTGTGTGTGAGCAAGTAGGCCTACAAACCTGACTCAGTTACAGTATACCAGCTCTGTCAGGAGGAAGGAGACAAAATTCACCCAACTTATTATGGGAAGCTTGTGGAAGGCAGCCTGAAACGTTTGACCCAAGTTAAACAATTTAAAAGGCAATGCTACCAAATACTAATTGAGTTTACGTAAACTTCTTACCCATTGGGAATGTGATGAAAGAAATAAAAGCTGAAATAAATCATTCTCTCTACTATTATTCGAACATTTCACAATCTTAAAATAAAGAGTGATCCTAACTGACCTAAGACACTGAATTTTTACTAGGATTAAATGTCAGGAATTTTGAAAAACTGAGTAAATGTATTTGGCTAAGGTGTATGTGAACTTCCGACTTCAATTGTATGCCCACACACACACAACACGCGCACACACACATATTGATTCCACACACACACTTTCACACACCACATACAGTGGGGAGAACAAGTATTTGATAACCTGCAAAATCGGCAGTGTTTCCTACTTACAAAGCATGTAGAGGTCTGTAATTTATATCATAGGTACACTTCAACTGTGAGAGACGGAATCTAAAACCAAAATCCAGAAAATCACAGTGTATGATTTTTAAGAAATGAATTTGCATCTATCCGTACCACTCGACATCAATTCGGTACTGGTACACCTCATATTTTTTACTTGTTATTGTTATTTGTTATTCACTGGGTATTTATTCCTCATGTCATTATTTCGATATACACTGCTCAAAAAAAGGGAACACTTAAACAACACAATGTAACTCCAAGTCAATCACACTTCTGTGAAATTAAACTGTCCACTTAGGAAGCAACACTGACAATAAATTTCACATGCTGTTGTGCAAATGGAATAGACAACAGGTGGAAATTATAGGCAATTAGCAATACACCCCCAATAAAGGAGTGGTTCTGCAGGTGGTGACCACAGACCACTTCTCAGTTCCTATGCTTCCTGGCTGATGTTTTGGTCACTTTTGAATGCTGGCGGTGCTTTCACTCTAGTGGTAGCATGAGACGGAGTCTACAACCCACACAAGTGGCTCAGGTAGTGCAGCTCATCCAGGATGGCACATCAATGCCATTGCTGTGGCAAGAAGGTTTGCTGTGTCTGTCAGCGTAGTGTCCAGAGCATGGAGGCGCTACCAGGAGACAGGCCAGTACACCAGGAGACGTGGAGGAGGCCGTAGGAGGGCAACAACCCAGCAGCAGGACCGCTACCTCCGCCTTTGTGCAAGGAGGAGCAGGAGGAGCACTGCCAGAGCCCTGCAAAATGACCTCCAGCAGGCCACAAATGTGCATGTGTCTGCTCAAACGGTCAGAAACTCCATGAGGGTGGTATGAGGGCCCGACGTCCACAGGTGGGGGTTGTGCTTACAGCCCAACACCGTGCTGGACGTTTGGCATTTGCCAGAGAACACCAAGATTGGCAAATTCGCCACTGGCGCCCTGTGCTCTTCACAGATGAAAGCAGGTTCACACTGAGCACATGTGACAGACGTGACAGAGTCTGGAGATGCCGTGGAGAACGTTCTGCTGCCTGCAACATCCTCCAGCATCACCGGTTTGGCGGTGGGTCAGTCATGGTGTGGGGTGGCATTTCTTTGGGGGGGGCCGCACAGACCTCCATGTGCTCGCCAGAGGTAGCCTGACTGCCATTAGGTACCTAGATGAGATCCTCAGACCCCTTGTGAGACCATATGCTGGTGCGGTTGGCCCTGGGTTCCTCCTAATGCAAGACAATGCTAGACCTCATGTGGCTGGAGTGTGTCAGCAGTTCCTGCAAGAGGAAGGCATTGATGCTATGGACTGGCCCACCCGTTCCACAGACCTGAATCCAATTGAGCACATCTGGGACATCATGTCTCGCTCCATCCACCAACGCCACGTTGCACCACAGACTGTCCAGGAGTTGGCGGATGCTTTAGTCCAGGTCTGGGAGGAGATCCCTCAGGAGACCATCCGCCACCTCATCAGGTGCATGCCCAGGCGTTGTAGGGAGGTCATACAGGCACGTGGAGGCCACACACACTACTGAGCCTCATTTTGACTTGTTTTAAGGACATTACATCAAAGTTGGATCAGCCTGTAGTGTGGTTTTCCACTTTAATTTTGAGTGTGACTCCAAATCCAGACCTCCATGGGTTGATAAATTTGATTTCCATTGATAATTTTTGTGCAATTTTGTTGTCAGCACATTCAACTATATAAATAAAAAAGTATTTAATAAGAATATTTCATTCATTCAGATCTAGGATGTGTTATTTTAGTGTTCCCTTTATTGTTTTGAGCAGTGTATATATATATATATATATATATGTATATAGTTCTATCTTTAACTCTGCATTGTTGGAAAAGGACCCGTAGGTAAACATTTCACTGTTAGTTTAGACCTGTTGTTTACGAAGCATGTGACAAATAAAATGTAATTTGACTTGAGTCAGAGTGAGCTTTTACTCAACCAGCCTACCCAGAGGACAAAGTGGTTCGTCCTGAAAGGGCAGGTCAACCTGGCACCAAGCAGTGGTTGGAGTGCACCCGCATGCTAAATGAAGTCTCTATTCATCCCTGGCACAAAGCCTGTGTGGGTTCCCCAATGGAGAGAGGACCACCTCTCTGTCTGAAGTGCCCATCTCTGCCTCTGAAAGGCCCTGTGGATGCCATGCCACAACACCCCCATTAGACACCCAAGAGACATTGCATCTCCTCCTGCTTGGCCAACCGCCTGTATACCACCACCACACAAGGAGAGAGAGAGAGAGAGAGAGAGAGAGAAGAGAAATGGTGGCAGTGGCCAACATCCAACTCCTCGTCTGCCCAACTAGCCCGTTATCCTGTCCTCACCCCTTTTACGGGTCAAAAACAAAGGCTGCATGCTGTATGTAGTTATTAGTTATACGGAGGATTTCCATTGAATAAAGTCATCATATTTGATGTTATATATTCAACTGGAATGCTCTTGATTTGAATGTCATGGAAAGTTCTAAATGAACGATGGTGTATTTTTTAGAGGAAAACCTGAAATTGACTTTAGTAAAACCCCAGGCCACATGGAAATTATCGAGATTGGAGACATGGGGAATTTAACAAGAAATGCTGGTCTTCCCATTAAATATTTCGATAATATCTTGTTGTAACGTGGACATGTATGTGATCCAGGACTTTCCGAACAGTCCAGTTGAGCCACCCTTGTTTCTAGGATACCATACACAAAATGTATACAGTACCAGTCAAATGTTTGGATGCACCTACTCATTCAAGGGTTTTTCTTTATTTATACTATTTTCTACATTGTAGAATAATAGTGAAGACATCAAAACTATTAAATAATACATATGGAATCATGTAGTAACCAAAAAAGTGTTAAACAAATCAAAATACATTAGATCATTTAAAGGTTGTTCAATATATTTTTATTATTTTTTACTTTAGTTTATTTGGTAAATATTTTCTTAACTCTTCTTGAACTGCACTGTTGGTTAAGGGCTTGTAAGTAAGTATTTCACAGTAAGGTCTACACTTGTTGTATTTGGTGCATGTGACAAATAAAGTTTGATTTGATATATCAGTTACGCTTCAATTTGAGGTCCTAAACCTAGCATTAGATTGCAACCTTGTAGCTGTGTGGGCTAATATAGTCAAAATGTTTGCCTTGGGCTAAGTTGAGCCAATGGCCATGGAGTGAGATGAGCCGGTGACAAGTTGAGCAAATTGAAGTGTTTTCTTCCCAGGTGTAATGCAAGTCATTATCACTGGGACAGGAGGTAACAACAGGGTCTGGCCTATGTTAGAAGTGCAACTTTAAAAACATTTTTTTTTTAACAAATTCTTTGTTAGGTGTTAAGCCTCTTTTAAAAGAGGCTTGAAAAAGTGATAGTGTTGAATTGTGTTTGGGAAATAAAGATAGGCATAGGCATTAAAATCGTAGTGGTAATATTTAATTCATTACAGAAATGTGTAGGCGGCTTAACTTACCCTGTCCCGCGGCTCAATTTATCCAGAGTAAGTTGCATCAAGAGACAATTTTGGACAAGGTGTTTTCAAAACTGTAATGTTTACATTCATTCAGATTACTTCCTGTGATACACAACATCCTGAAATATATGTAGATATCTTTGTTAGAAGGAAAACAGAAGGAAAACTATATTTCCTTTGACGGAGTGATGGCTCAACTTACCCCACTCTCTCCTACAAGTGTTTTCTTTTCAGACCACTAAAACAGTTACTTTAGTTGACAATAATGTTGATTGTGTTTTGGTGCAAGGCCTATATTGGTGGAAAGGTTCTATTAATCAGTGCTTGATATGCGGTCGAGTCCAGGACGGTTGGCCCCCCAAGAGGAAATGGTGGGACGTTTCCAAATCTGAAGAAGGCTAATGAGCGTGTCTGTCTAGGTAAAAGAGCTCTCTCTCTGTGGAAAATTGCCAGTCTATGGTACAAGATTGATGCTGAAAATCTGCTGGGGTAACAAGGGAGGGCAACCTAGCATGTAACTGAGGATTACAGAGGTCCTATTTTTGTATTCTGTCTTGGACCAAAAGTTGTCTTTAGAAATATTGATTAGAAAAATCACACTTTTCTTCTTTTAAAATCAACCAATGTTGTCAATTGGAATCAGAAATAATCTCCTGCTGTGTGAGTTGTCACTTGAAAACATATGCCAGTGGTCTTGTCCATCCACACTCCTTCTCCTCCAGTACACTAATCACAACAGATATCCCAAAATAGCAGAAATACTCCTGTTGAAACTAAACCTCTGTCTATGACTGGGATGGAATATTTAATGGTCACGAAGTGAATGACTTCATCCCCCCTCCCCTCTCTCTCTTACAGCCATTCAACAAAGCCCAACCAGCTCACTAACACAATGTCAAACCAGACAGATCAGTGGAAGAAGGTAGGGTTGGACTCTGAGTAAGGCCAGCAAGGCTAGTGCAGTCTAAAAAAAACACTGGATAGACCCGTGATTAGAAACCTCTCTCTGTCATACCAGGATACCAGGGAGAGAGAATGCATCTCCTGATTCTCAGCAAAGGCACTCCTTATCTCCCCTCGTGTTTGGACCCTCCTTGTCCAACCCCTGTCCCCACCCCCCAGTCCCCACTATGTCCCTTTTCTCCAGGTTGCCTGGGTGATGCCTAACAAAGCCATCATTTTACCAATTTCCACAGAAACAGGTGCTGGCACAATGGCTGCTTCCTTCTTAGCTGAAAGGGAAGGTTAGTGAGGTTCATGGGAACCCGGGCGGACAATCTCATGGCTGTCCAAGTGTCGTCCCTGGGCCTGGGCATAAAAGAAGGCTAATTTGTTGTCGCTGTTTTCCCAGGGGGTGGGAGGGGGGAGGTGGGGGAACAGTTTTCAAAACAGACCCCCTAATATCAATCTCCATGCCTGATAGGTCTGTTTTTGGCAAGGGGTGGTGTCTATTTTATTTTCTTCAACTCCGTTGCAATAGAAGACAAAAGTGGCCATGTCATGATTTCAAGATGTTTTAATTTAGCTTCTCATAGTGCCCACATCCCTGTGTGTGTGTTTTATCCAGTTTTTTTGTGTGTTCCAATGAAAGTCTCTGCTATCTGTGCTTATCTTTAACCCCACCAAAACAGAAAGGGGTGTTTGGCGCTAGAAAGTATTTGTGGGCACATTGAGTCGGGAGGGTTAGGAGGGGGTGGGGGGGTGGCTCTGCTCCTCTTGCACGGGCCTAACAACATGTTTTGTGGGGACACAAAACCATTTGAGGGGTGTAAGCAAAGCATTTAGATTGTGCAAGAACTGTGTCATTCACTTGCAATCTTGCTAATAGTATTTATCTCAATGTGCACTGCCCAATAGAATTGATGGAACTCAATCCAATTAGAGTCAAGCTCAAGGACTGGGCTGTCACAGGTTTATTTATGCAACACAAAATATATTCTGAATATACTTTTTTCAGTATATCTGAATCGATGGGTACAATAATGAGGTACAGTGGAAAGAGGTTGGGTGTCAGAAATGCGCATGTTGCAAGCCCACACTTCACTTTTTGTATGTTTTATCATACCGACTGGATTCCTCAACACCTCTCAACAATGAGACAGGGTTGTGCTCATCTGCATCACAAATGGCACACTATTCCCTATATAGTGCACTGCTTACGACCAGAACCGTGGTCATAAGCAGTTTACAATATAGGGAAGAGGTTGCCATTTAGGATGCATCCCTAGCCTGAGGTGCCACTGTGCCAGTCTGTAGGGGTTACGGTTACGCCGTCTCTGACCCAGACAAATGTAGTCAGCAGGCAGTAATCCAACAGGTTGGCACTCGGGCTAAATGGAGCAGCACCGTGGAGGGTGGGCTTTAGTCAATGAAACATCAAAGAAACTAATATCTAATATCCCTAATGATTGACAAGGCAGCTTTGAAGCCATTCTAAAATAACATTTGTAGTGTAGAGAGAGACAGCTTGGAAAACTGGCAGAGAATGACCTAAGAAAACATTCCATTGACCTATGAAAACAGTCTTCAATCAATAAATCAAAATCTATAAACACAAATCCATTTCTTAAATACCTAATTAGGGTAACGCAATGCCAAAACCATGTCATTTGGTTGAAATATATTTGTACGTGCGTGTGTGAATTTGTGTGCGGCTGTGTCTTAGGTGACATCCACCCACACAGGCAGGAGATGAGCGGGACCATGTTTGCCCAGTTGGGGGTTGCAATGTTGCTGTTTTCGCCCTGATCTCATCTTCTCCAAAGCAGAAAGACCTCCAAAAGTCCATTTGAGCCACTGGCTGCAGTGTATTGCAGGCACTAAAACATTCCACAAATGGTATAATAAGACATTGGCACAAGAGGCTTAGGACTGGGGGAGAGAGCAGGGATCGGTGGGCTTGTAAACCACTCTGTAAACATTCCATTGAAAGATGGAAGAATGCAAGCTCATAAGAGCTCTATTCAGTCAGCCGGGATCACTGTCAGTCAGCCGCTCAGAGGAAGGGGGAGGGAGAACACAAAACACACACGCCCACAGGAACACACAGATAGCGAGCGCACAGCACACTTGGAGGGAAACAGACAAAGGCACGCACGCTTTATCTCAGGAGCCATGGCTAAAAGGGATGCAAAACACATTTATCAGTACCAGACACACACTGGTGAAGATTGTGTTACCACACACATACACACAGATGCCAAAAAAAAATGCTGTAACCTGTACCCACACACAAGTACGTGCATAAACAGAAACACACACATTTTTTTCCAACTATGGGAAATAAGTAACCCCTAAATAAAGTTTGCTGTAATTGTCTTTATAATCCCATCAAATTTACATCTTCATACAGCTGAATCTCATCTCGTAGCAGGAAACCACTTGTGGTAAAGGATTGTGCTCTATATCCACTGACTAGTCTTTGGCCTGCGCCTCATGCTCAGCCCTGTCGTTCTTCCCAAACAATTGACATGCTATGAATGTTCAACTCCACCTGATGGCGATAAGGAGCTCATAGAAAAATAAAGTTTTGATCCAAGGTGATGTATCACTTCTCATCCACCAGAGGTCAATGTTTCTCTGTATATCAGTCCCAACAAGCTGACTTCAACACAGATAAAGATTATTAATATTGTAATGATCTGGCTAGATCATAAAGGAACAATTGTCCAGACAGAGGTTTGAGTTTACGAATTCCTGTTTTTTTTTTTACCCAACAGAGGCTACTGTTTGGCCGTAGCCCACGCCAAATAAATCAAGGATACCCGTATAAAACAACCGTGACCATCTCTTGTTAAGACCAGACGTAAGAGAGAGAACAATGGCTAAACATGGTCTTAAATTTGCGATGCGCCACCCCCCGCCAATCCCCCCCTCAATGTGGAATATAGGAAGACATGTGAAATCACATAATGTACAATGAGAGAAATGATGGAATCAGCAGTGGTCAGATATGTTGCTCATTGACAACTATAGTTCAAGACAGCTGACAGGCATACCTCAGGACTTTCCTGCTGACCATCAGATGGTATGCTTTCATCATGTGCATTGCCTCACATGGACACTGACTGAGTGGCTAGTGTGTTTGTTAGTGTGGTGTCCTCCTGTGGTTGCCATAACAAGTCAGACGACCAGGGTATTTCTCAGTAATGAGGAAATCCTCAGTGTCTCACTCAGTTGAATGCCTTCCATCTATTCTAGTCTGACCATGAAGGCTGAGACATCCAGTAAAAATGTATTAGCTTTTAATGTGCCATGAAAACAACCAGTCATGATTTTTCATGCGATTGTCAAACAAATCACTTCAAAAAGTAAGTTACCTGTCACGGTTTTCTTGATGAGAAGGAGAGTCGGACCAAAATGCAGCGTGTAGATTGCGATCCATGTTTTAATGAACAAACGTAAAACACGAATCAATGCAAACACTACAAAATAAAGAACGTGATGAACGTAACAAAAACCTAAAACAGCCTATCTGGTGAAAAACACATAGACAGGAACAATCACCCACAAACACACAGTGAAACCCAGGCTACCTAAATATGGTTCCCAATCAGAGACAATGACGAACACCTGCCTCTGACTGAGAACCATATCAGGCTGAACATAGAAATAGACAAACAAGACATGAAACATAGAATACCCACTCAGATCACACCCTGACCAATCAAAACATAGAAAATACAAAGTAAACTATGGTCAGGGCGTGACAGTACCCCCCCCCCAAGGTGCGGACTCCGGCCGCAAAACCTGAACCTATAGGGGAGGGTCTGGGTGGGCATCTGTCCGCGGTGGCGGCTCTGGCACTGGACGTGGACCCCACTCCATGACAGTTTTAACCCCCCTCCTAAACGTCCCTAAATAGGTTACCCACCACAATGATAACATGGGACAGAGGGACAGCTCGGGACAGAGGTAACTCGGGACAGATGGGTAGCTCAGCACTGAGAGGAAGCTCAGCACTGAGAAGAAGCTCAGCACTGAGAAGAAGCCCAGGCAGGTAGTAGAAACTACCAGAACCTGGCTGGCTGGCGGTTTCAGCAGATCCTGGTCGACTAGCGGATCTGGAAGAATCTGGTCGACTGGCGGATCTGGGAGAATCTGGTCGACTGGCGGATCTGGGAGAATCTGGTCGACTGGCGGATCTGGGAGAATCTGGTCGACTGGCGGATCTGGGAGAATCTGGTCGACTGGCGGATCTGGGAGAATCTGGTCGACTGGCGGATCTGGGAGAATCTGGTCGACTGGCGGATCTGGGAGAGTCTGGTCGACTGGCGGATCTGAGAGAGTCTGGACGACTGGCGGATCTGGAAGAGTCTGGACGACTGGCGGATCTGGAAGAGTCTGGTCGACTGGCAGATCTGGAAGAGTCTGGTCGACTGGCAGATCTGGAAAAGTCTGGTCGACTGGCAGATCTGGAAGAGTCTGGTCGACTGGCAGATCTGGAAGAGTCTGGACGAGTGGCAGATCTGGAAGAGTCTGGACGAGTGGCAGATCTGGAAGAGTCTGGACGACTGTCAGATCTGGAAGAGTCTGGACGACTGTCAGATCTGGAAGAGTCTGGACGACTGTCAGATCTGGAAGAGTCTGGACGACTGTCAGATCTGGAAGAGTCTGGACGACTGTCAGATCTGGAAGAGTCTGGACGACGGGCAGATCTGGAAGAGTCTGGACGACGGGCAGATCTGGAAGAGTCTGGACGACGGGCAGATCTGGAAGAGTCTGGACGACGGGCAGATCTGGAAGAGTCTGGTCGACTGGCAGATCTGGAAGAGTCTGGTCGACTGGCAGATCTGGAAGAGTCTGGACGATTGGCAGATCTGGAAGAGTCTGGACGACTGGCAGATCTGGAAGAGTCTGAACGACTGGCAGATCTGGAAGAGTCTGGACGACGGGCAGATCTGGAAGAGTCTGGTCGACTGGCAGCTCTGGAAGAGTCTGGTCGACTGGCAGCTCTGGAAGAGTCTGGTCGACCGGCAGATCTGGGAGAGTCTGGTCGACCGGCAGATCTGGGAGAGTCTGGTCGACCGGCAGATCTGGGAGAGTCTGGTCGACCGGCAGATCTGGGAGAGTCTGGTCGACCGGCAGATCTGGCTGCTCCATGCTGACTGGCTGCTCAATACTGACTGGCAGCTCTGGCTGCTCCATGCTGACTGGCAGCTCCATGCCGACTGGCAGCTCCATGCTGACTGGCTGCTCCATGCTGACTGGCGGCTCTGGCTGCTCCATACTGACTGGCAGCTCCATGCCGACTGGCAGCTCCAGCTGCTCCATGCTGACTGGCTGCTCAATGCTGACTGGCGGCCCTGGCTGCTCCATGCTAACTGGCAGCTCTGGCGGCTCCTTGCAGACTGGCAGCTCTGGCGGCTCCTTGCAGACTGGCAGCTCTGGCGGCTCCTTGCAGACTGGCAGCTTTTGCGGCATCCTGCAGACAGGCAGCTCTGGCGGCTCCTTGGAGACTGGCAGCTCCATGCAGACTGACAGCTCCTTGCAGGCTGGCAGCTCCTTGCAGGCTGGCAGCTCCTTGCAGACTGGCAGCTCTTTGCAGACTGGCAGCTCCTTGCAGACTGGCAGCTCCTTGCAGACTGGCAGCTCCTTGCAGACTGGCAGCTCTGGCTGCTTCATGTAGACTGACAGCTCTGGCTGCTCCTTGCAAACTGACAGCTCGGGCTGCTTCATGCAGACGGACAGCTCAGGCTGCTCCATGCAGACTGACAGCTCAGGCTGCTCCATGCAGACTGACAGCTCCTTGCAGGCTGGCAGCTCCTTGCAGACTGGCAGCTCCTTGCAGGCTGGCAGCTCCTTGCAGGCTGGCAGCTCCTTGCAGGCTGGCAGCTTTAGCGGCATCCTGCAGACAGGCAGCTCTGGCGGCTCCTTGCAGACTGGCAGCTCCTTGCAGACTGGCAGCTCCTTGCAGACTGGCAGCTCCTTGCAGACTGGCAGCTCTGGCTGCTTCATGTAGACTGACAGTTCTGGCTGCTCCTTGCAAACTGACAGCTCAGGCTGCTCCATGCAGACGGACAGCTCAGGCTGCTCCATGCAGACTGACAGCTCAGGCTGCTCCATGCAGACTGACAGCTCCTTGCAGACTGGCAGCTCCTTGCAGACTGGCAGCTCCTTGCAGACTGGCAGCTCGGGCTGCTTCATGCAGACTGGCAGTTCTGGCTGCGCTGAACAGGCGGGAGACTCCGACAGCGCAGGAGAGGAGAGAGGCTCCGGCTGCGCTGAACAGGCGGGAGATTCCGGCAGCGCAGGAGAGCAGAAAGGCTCTGGCTGCGCTGAACAGGCGGGAGACTCCGGCAGCGCAGGAGAGTAGAAAGGCTCTGGCTGCGCTGAACAGTCGGGAGACTCCGATAGCGCAGTAGAGAAGAGAGGCTCTGGCTGCGCTGAACAGGCGGGAGACTCCGGCAGCGCAGGAGAGGAGAGAGGCTCTAGCTGCGCTGAACAGGCGGAAGACTCCGATAGCGCATGAGATGAGAGAGGCTCTGGCTGCGCTGAACAGGCGAGGCGCACTGTAGGCCTGATGCATAGTGCTGGCACAGGACGTGCAAGGCTAGGGATGGGCACAGGAGGCCTGATGCGTGAGACTGGAACCAACTTCACCAGCCGACTAAAACGGACCTCAGGACGAGTATGGAGCGCTAACCCAGGTGCCATCAAATCCCTGACACGTTCCGTCAGGCGAATTCTATGCAAAATGCACCAACACAGCAACTCCCTCATTTCTCTCTCCTCCAATTTCCCCATTAACTCCTTCACAGTCTCTGTTTCACTCACCTCCAACACCGGCTCTGGTTCTGCTCTCCTTGGCTCCTCACGATAAACAGGGAGAGTTGGCTCAGGTCTGGCTCCTGACTCTGCCACACTCTCCCTGAGCCCCCCCCCAAGAAATTTTTTGGGCTGACTATGGGGCCTCCGTCCGCGCCGCCTTGCTTGCTTCGCAAACTCCATTCTCCTATATCCTTCCGCGCACTGCTCCATCGAATCCCAGGCGGGCTCCGGCACTCTCCCTGGGTCGGCCGCCCACCTGTCGATCTCCTCCCAAGTCGTATACTCCATACTGCACTCCTCTTTGGGCTGCTCCTGTTGTTTCTTCTCCCGCTGCACCTTTGGGCGGCTACACTCCCCTGGTTTAGCCCAGGGTCCTCTCCCGTCGAGGATTTCCTCCCATGTCCAGAAATCCTTATTGCGCATCTCCTGCCTGTTGACACGCTGCTTGGTCCTTTTGTGGTGGGTGATTCCGTCACGGTTTTCTTGATGAGAAGGAGAGTCGGACCAAAATGCAGCGTGTAGATTGCGATCCATGTTTTAATGAACAAACGTAAAACACGAATCAATGCAAACACTACAAAATAAAGAACGTGATGAACGTAACAAAAACCTAAAACAGCCTATCTGGTGAAAAACACAGACAGGAACAATCACCCACAAACACACAGTGAAACCCAGGCTACCTAAATATGGTTCCCAATCAGAGACAATGACGAACACCTGCCTCTGACTGAGAACCATATCAGGCTGAACATAGAAATAGACAAACAAGACATGAAACATAGAATACCCACTCAGATCACACCCTGACCAATCAAAACATAGAAAATACAAAGTAAACTATGGTCAGGGCGTGACATTACCTTTGCACCGTTCATTCCAAAATAATTCCAGCACTGTGCACCAGCCAACATTCCTTCAATACACAAGTGGCTGAAACTATCTAAAGGAGGGGTATTCAACTTGATAATTAATTGCACCCACCTGTTGTCCCAGGTCTAAATCAGTCCCTGATTAGAAGTGAATAATGAAAAAACACAGTGGAGCTGGCTTTGGGGTCCAGAGTTGAGTTTGAGGGATCTAAAGCATTCGAGTGAGCGAAACAATTTCCCTATGTCTTACTATAAGCTGCCCATGACATGCCATACTCTTTGGCCAGACAGTATCAGATACACGGCCTACACACAAATACAGTAGGCTTTACATGTCCTCTGCTTCGACAACGATGGACGTATTATCCTCAGCACCTGTCTTTTTACTAAAGAAATGCGTTAACTTGAAATTTCTGTTAAAATTAAATATTTGTAATATTTTTGCTCTGAAAACATCTCATTGCTCTGAAAGCACCTCCAAATCATCTTAATTGAAATCAAAGGTTTGCTATTATATCACCTGAAACAATGCACAGGAGCAATGTCAGGGTGGAATAGCCCATTATTATTATTATTTTTAAACTTAACCTTTATTTTTATATTATCAAATCAAATTTTATTTGTCACATACACATGGTTAGCAGATGTTAATGCGAGTGTAGCGAAATGCTTGTGCTTCTAGTTCCGACAATGCAGTAATAACCAACAAGTAATCTAACTAACAATTCCAAAACTACTGTCTTGTACACAGTGTAAGGGGATAAATAATATGTACATAAGGATATATGAATGAGTGATGTACAGAGCAGCATAGGCAAGATACAGTAGATGATATTCAGTACAGTATATACATATGAGATGAGTATGTAAACAAAGTGGCATAGTTAAAGTGGCTAGTGATACATGTATTACATAAGAATACAGTCGATGATATAGAGTACAGTATATACGTATGCATATGAGATGAATAATGTAGGGTAAGTAACATTATATAAGGTAGCATTGTTTAAAGTGGCTAGTGATATATTTACATCATTTCCCATCAATTCCCATTATTAAAGTGGCTGGAGTTGAGTCAGTGTCAGTGTGTTGGCAGCAGCCACTCAATGTTAGTGGTGGCTGTTTAACAGTCTGATGGCCTTGAGATAGAAGCTGTTTTTCAGTCTCTCGGTCCCAGCTTTGATGCACCTGTACTGACCTCGCCTTCTGGATGATAGCGGGGTGAACAGGCAGTGGCTCGGGTGGTTGATGTCCTCTATGATCTTTATGGCCTTCCTGTGACATCAGGTGGTGTAGGTGTCCTGGAGGGCAGGTAGTTTGCCCCCGGTGATGCGTTGTGCAGACCTCACTACCCTCTGGAGAGCCTTACGGTTGAGGGCGGAGCAGTTGCCGTACCAGGCGGTGATACAGCCCGCCAGGATGCTCTCTATTGTGCATCTGTAGAAGTTTGTGAGTGCTTTTGGTGACAAGCCGAATTTCTTCAGCCTCCTGAGGTTGAAGAGGCGCTGCTGCGCCTTCTTCACAATGCTGTCTGTGTGAGTGGACCAATTCAGTTTGTCTGTGATGTGTATGCCGAGGAACTTAAAACTTGCTACCCTCTCCACTACTGTTCCATCGATGTGGATAGGGGGTGTTCCCTCTGCTGTTTCCTGAAGTCCACAATCATCTCCTTAGTTTTGTTGACGTTGAGTGTGAGGTTATTTTCCTGACACCACACTCCGAGGGCCCTCACCTACTCCCTGTAGGCCGTCTTGTCGTTGTTGGTAATCAAGCATACCACTATTGTGTCGTCCGCAAACTTGATGATTGAGTTGGAGGCGTGCGTGGCCACGCAGTCGTGGGTGAACAGGGAGTACAGGAGAGGGCTCAGAACGCACCCTTGTGGGGCCCCAGTGTTGAGGATCAGCGGGGAGGAGATGTTGTTGCCTACCCTCACCACCTGGGGGCGGCCCGTCAGGAAGTCCAGTACCCAGTTGCACAGGGCGGGGTCGAGACCCAGGGTCTCGAGCTTGATGACGAGCTTGGAGGGTACTATGGTGTTGAATGCCGAGCTGTAGTCAATGAACAGCATTCTCACATAGGTATTCCTCTTGTCCAGATGGGTTAGGGCAGTGTGGTTGAGATTGCATCGTCTGTGGACCTATTTGGGCGGTAAGCAAATTGGAGTGGGTCTAGGGTGTCAGGTAGGGTGGAGGTGATATGGTCCTTGACTAGTCTCTCAAAGCACTTCATGATGACGGAAGTGAGTGCTACGGGGCGGTAGTCGTTTAGCTCAGTTACCTTAGCTTTCTTGGGAACAGGAACAATGGTGGCCCTCTTGAAGCATGTGGGAACAGCAGACTGGTATAGGGATTGATTGAATATGTCCGTAAACACACCGGCCAGCTGGTCTGCGCATGCTCTGAGTGCGCGGCTGGGGATGCCGTCTGGGCCTGCAGCCTTGCGAGGGTTAACACGTTTAAATGTCTTACTCACCTCGGCTGCAGTGAAGGAGAGACCGCATGTTTTCGTTGCAGGCCGTGTCAGTGGCACTGTATTGTCCTCAAAGCGGGCAAAAAAGTTATTTAGTCTGCCTGGGAGCAGGACATCCTGGTCCGTGACTGGGCTGGATTTCTTCCTGTAATCCGTGATTGACTGTAGACCCTGCCACATGCCTCTTGTGTCTGAGCCGTTGAATTGAGATTCTACTTTGTCTCTGTACTGACGCTTAACTTGTTTGATAGCCTTGCGGAGGGAATAGCTGCACTGTTTGTATTCGGTCATGTTACCAGACACCTTGCCCTGATTAAAAGCAGTGGTTTGCGCTTTCAGTTTCACGCGAATGAAATATACTTAATGTATATGTATGGAAATACATAATTATTTGGCTGTATGGATACATTTTGTTGGTCAACAATGTGGCATCATTACCCTGGGTGCAGTGGCCAGGCAAACTCCCCCCTCCCTCCCCATTTCCTTTGCAACTTTGAAGCTTCCCGCAGATTTTGCTGCTGCTGAACTAACCTGCTGAAGCAAGACAGAATGAGTTGTAACTAGTTCCATAACCACAAAGTCATAAACCCCACATTTTTCTATATATTCTCGTGATTTTAAACTTAACAAGAACCTTAACATCATGGACACTGCTAACCTTATAACCTTAATCTTAAATTAAGACCAAAAAGCAAATGTTTTGCTTTCATTAATATTTACGATAGAGCCCATTTTCACTTTGTGGCAGTGCTATCTAGTGGAAAGCGACAAAGTGAGAGCTATAAGCTGAGCATCCCACAACAGCGGGTCGTTTGTCGGAAATCCCATTGACTAACATGCTTTGAAGGGCTATAGAAGAATAGGCTATAAACCTGAATTGTTAGGTAATGTATCAATGAGAAAACAAGACTATAGAAGTCATAAGATTCAGAAGGAGAAGTGGTGAAGAGGGGAGTTGTGATGTTGTCTATTCTTGTTGTTAGATACGGTAGCCTATTTATAATGAAAATGAAGAAGTTGTCCATGTGACTCAAGGAATCCCCATCAGATGTTTTGACAAAGCGTAGGCTGGCTATACACCGTCCTTGACTTGGACTGAAATAGGTGCCAGTACTGTTTATATTTACAGTTGAAGTCAGAAGTTTACATACACCTTATCCAAATACATTTAAACTCAGTTTTTCACAATTCCTGACATTTAATCAGAGTAAAAATTCCCTGCCTTAGGTCAGTTAGGATCACCACTTCATTTTAAGAATGTGAAATGTCAGAATAATATTAGAGAGAATGATTTATTTCAGCTTGTATTTCTTTCATCACATTCCTAGTGGGTAATAAGTTTACATAAACTCAATTAGTATTTGGTAATAGAGGTCTGAGATCTTGGCTCATTTCTTTAGATTTTTCCCATAATGTCAAGCAAAGAGGCACCAAGTTTGAAGGTAGGCCTTGAAATACATCCACAGGTACAACTCTAATTTACACAAATGATGTCAATTAGCCTATCAGAAGCTTCTAAAGCCATGACATCATTTTCTGGAATTTTCCAAGCTGTTTAAGGGAACAGTCAATTTAGTGTATGTAAACCTCTGACCAACTGGAATTGTGATACCGTGAATTATAAATGAAATAATCTGTCTGTAAACAATTGGAAAAATTACTTGTGTCATGCACATAGTAGATGTCCTAACCGATTTGCCAAATCTATAGTTTGATAACAAGAAATTTGTGGAGTGGTTGAAAAAAGAGTTTTAATGAGTGTATGTAAACTTCAACTGTAGGTGCTATAAGAGGAACTGGAGCTCAAGCAGTAGAAAATGTGAGGTGCCATGTGCCGGGACTCAGCTCCGGTGAGCTCCTGCCCAAGTCAAGCACGGGCTATTTTTATTGAACTAGGCAAGTCAGTTAAGAACAAATTCTTATTTTCAATGACATCCTAGGAACAGTAACTGCCTTGTTCAAGGGTAGAACGACAGATTTTGTTTTACCTTGTCGGCTCAAGAATTCGAGCTCACAACCTTTCGGTTACTAGGCCAACGTTCTAACCACTAGGCTACCTGCCGATATAGTTGTTTGTTTACAAGGTTAACAAAACAATCACAAGATAGAAAAATCTTTTTTTTTTACCAGGATTAATTTGGGTCGTTGAATGATGATTTGGGTCACGGGAAGACGGTCAATTTCTCATTTGTGTTTCGAGCTGTTGCCACATTCATGTACCATTCGGAACTTGGAAACTCGGAAAAGTTCGACATGCTAATTGGTTGAACACGGCACGTGTATAACTACACCCAGTTAGCCTGTCGGACATTTCAGAGTTTCCTAGTTCCGAATAGCACATGAAAGCGGCATACGTCTTCATTCTGACCGCAATCGAATCAGTGAAAATATGTTTAATAAGTCAGAGTCCAAGACAATACATATTTTTGTTGGGAGTGAATCATATTGTATTTAGATAGAAACCAAATGTAACAATTATCAATGAAGTTCAATTATCAATGAAGTTATCAATGAAGTTTTGAGGTTTTCCTATTCTCCAGCAGAGGGCAACGTCATACCAAAGTATAATGGTCTCATCTTTTTAGGCCCTGCTTCAGTCAAGGCCACATGGGTAATTGCGGAAGAACTAGAAGACAAAAAACCCGACCACAACAGTTAGGGATTTTCGTTTTTTACAGAGTGAAAGTAGCTACTGTTAATAATGGGATATGTAGGAGGGTGAGCCGGTCAAGGATCGATTCAGACAAGGTGGTCTATTGTATGACAAGTGACAGTTTAATTATGAGTAAAGATATCTGGTACAACGTATACGGGCCCATTTCATTCGGTTCTTAAGGAACCAGCAGAAAAGAGCGCAGATAACAGAGTGCACATGTCTCATATACAGAACAGAAAGTAGGTTGATTCTAGAAGATCGGGTCTTCGGGTTGGTTCAGGCTGAGGTGTAGTCTTCTTGGATTGGCCCTGTTGGGCCGTCCGTCATCCCTCTGAGTCTTGTTCTTTGCCACACAATGTTCAGCTAAAAAGGAGATTAGGTGTGTGCGCTGTCCTCAGTCACACAATGTTCGGCTAGAAAGGAGATTAGGTGTGTGCGCTGGTTTCTGCAAGTCAAGGCTGTCTCTTCCTCCCAATGTGTGGGTGTATGTCTTATCTGTGTGTCCTCGGCAGTTAGTGTGTGTAATGTGTGTGTGCTGTGTGTGTGGGTGTGGGAGCTATCCTGTATGGGACCTAACATGTTTTACTGTGAAAATACGTTGTCTCAGTTATAGCAATGTAATAGCAGTAGGCTGGTCACCTGCATAAGAAATAGCACTTCCTTACAAATCCCTCTCTTCACGTCTCCCCAGAGACGTGACACAACCTAACTATATCCAGACACAAAAAGAAAACTTTTCCCAGAAGGAAAAGTTTTGTGATTCCCTCTCTTCACATCTCCTAAGAGATGTGACATAAACTAGGCTAACAATTACAAAGTTTAAAATACCTTCATGTTCTCCATTCGATCCCACTATGTACTAGATTGGCTACCAGCCACCTAGGAACTTGCAACCCTCATGTCAAAAGAGAACAACAGCTCATTCAAAAACAGAACAAAAGAAAATGATGTGAAATTTAAGCCCCCCTTTTTGACACCCACTAGGGTGTCACTCATTATCCCTTATTTCAGCAGTCATAGCATTTCATGAAAAGAAAAAACAAAACCTAGTAGGCACTCTCAACCTCATCCTCAAATTCGGGCAGGTCATTAGCAAGCAGAGGAAACATCTGGGAAAGGGGGGAAGGGTCAATAGCTCTAGAGATAACCCTAGTGGTGAGGGAACGGATACATGGAATGCAACAGCATCCACAGAGAACCAAAATGGCCGCGAACACCGAAATGGAGACCAAAATGGAGGAGACCAGGGTTTTATATTTACCAAAGGCACTCATCCAGGAGTCCCACATTGAGGTATCAATCCCAGAATGAGATTTCATTTTACCATTAAGAGTCCTCAAACCGTCTAGGGCTACGGTCAAGCTACCATCGGAGGCTGTGTTATTAGGGATGAAAGTACAACACTGTTCACCAAACATAGTGCAAGCTCCACCTTTCTCTGCCGGTAGCATATCCACTGCAATGCGATTCTGGAATGTATTCTATCCACATTTTTATTAACAGTGCACCACCAACAAATGGAGGACTCAAACCCAGCTGCCACCTGATCCACCAACTTGTACTCGTCAGGAACTCCCCTTGGGACTCCAATGGCGTCTATGTACGTCGGATCACCACTAGATGGGGTGGTGGCACGCCTGGAACGTCCCCTCCAATATTCAGGGTTCACCCTCTGGACCCTAAGGATGAGGTCTCCAGCCTCTGTAGGGTAGATAGAAACAGGCAAAAGGAGAGTAACAAGTGCACAGCTTCCAGTAGTATTGGAGGGTAATTTATCAAACAGGACAGTGTTGCCACACCACCACCACACATCTGCTCTGGATATTGGCCTGAAACTCCCAACAATGTTGATTGTATCCAGACACCAATTCCCAGGAACCTGTCCCACATTAGTACCGCCTCCCGTCATTTTGACACAGGTGAAATGTGCCCTGGCAACCTTGTTGGAAAACAATGGTTTCCTAGCAGTAGATTTAGTCATGGGATAGACAGCATCCCAGGCAGAGCAATTACAACTGGGGTTATCCGTAGTCATTAATGGGATTAAACATGTTAGAGTCACATCTGTAACAGACTTCTTAAAACACGGTATGATGCAAGCAGCACAACACATCAATAATAAAAATACAAGAATTAGGGTCAGAAATCCAGTAACCACCATACCAGTGTACTTACCAAACCAGGCTCCCAACCAAAAGAACAGTCCAGACTCCTCCACCCCCGCCATGGTCCTCATCTCAGCAGATAGTGCACCAAGCCCATTAAAGGCCTTAGCTATACCACCATCTGGAGTGGTGTTATTAGGAATATACGTGCAACATTGTTCACCGAACATCTTGCAGACTGTCTGGCAACCCTAGATGTGGCCTCAAGCTGTTCAGACAGACCAGTGAGTGCATCACGGGGGTAATTCACAAAACGCTGTTGATTATAGTAGATATAACTGATCCATGCAGTCTGTCTAGCATCCACAATGGCTGGACCTATAATAGGTAGTAAGTGCCAGAGTCCATCATTCCTACCCAAGGCCTGAAACTCATGAGGAACCCCCACTGGCACTCCCAACAGGTTAGTGTGTATGTCAACTACATCCTCTGTCCATGGAGCACTACATATATGTCTCCCATGGGATGGAATGTTTTCAGGTCCCCTGGATACAGAACCCAACAGCTGTTCAGAAGTAACATCAACAATGGTCAGTGGAATTATCAAACTGGTCAGAGCACACGTACCTTGCCAGTCTCCTCTAAGAATGGGTCTCAGTACTCTTTTGGGTCCACATATTCACCACACATCAGCCAGACCACTAGTTTGGTTTAGGCCTGTAACTGGCCAAGTGGCATAAATGGTTATGTTACTGCTGCAATCAGCTTCAGGCAATCTCCCATAGTCCATGCCACTACCTGTACCCGTGATGCAACTGTAATTGCCCCCATATGCCTTAACACCCCAAGGGGCCCAGTGAGGAGGTACTGTAGGAAACACAAGGCTCAAAGAGGAACAGAGGGTTGAATTGGGCTGAACCTGGTAAAAACCTCTCAGAATACACAACCACCCCTCTCCTTCTCCTATAGCAAATGGGTGTGTAGCCAGAACAAGTCTAGCATGACTACAAATAGTGCAGTCCTTTCTTCTCAGGGTTTTAGCTGTGTACCTCATATAAGACAGCCACAAATTGTCCCTACCATCAAAACCAGTCTCAGTGCCTAATTGATCAATAGCTGTGTAGTCTCTAACATTAATTACCTGAATGGGATTTTTTAACACAGTGGTGGTAGGTGGCAGGTTCGGTCCAGGGGTGGTAGAGGAGTGTGTCTGGCCCTGGTTCGTCTGGGACCTCTGGTTTTGGCAGCTCCCTAATAGAAAACACACCCATCGTGTCTGTCCCGGTCCTTTGTAGTCCGAGGGTGTAAGTGCCTGCATCAGAGAGCTTAATAGTTTTGATGGTTAGTAGGATTTCATCACCTTTACAAAGTTCAACAGTGCTCCCAGGTTTTCCCCATATGATGGAAAACCTATCCACCTTTGTGGGATCCCCTATGCTATAATAATACCCTCTTCTCCAATCCTAGAATTGTCCCAAGTTGGTTATCATGTAATCCCCATATGGACACCCTCCCCCATTACACAGGTACACTGACACTCCTGTAAAGCCCCACCCTCTCCCAGAGAACACATCACTAGCAAGAGCCAGACACATCTTCACTTCTATGAACAAAAACAGGGGTGACAGGACAGGGAGGGTTACTTCATTCGAGAGATGGCCCCCGGAATTCTGTTAATTCCAGTTCTCCTCTCGAACACTGTTTATTGTTCGACAGTGTCATGTGTCCTACCCTCCCCCGTGCGATATGAATCCGGGTAGCTCTTTCAGCTAGCTGTCACCAGGAGTCCTTGTATGGTCCCCCCAACAAGCCTCTGGGACTGGATTGAGTGACTTCACCTGTAGTTCACCTGTAATGCATAAAATCCTGGACATACAGGCTTGGTTAACAAACAGTTTCTCATATGTTTTATCTGATTATATATTTAGTTTCTTATCCAATAGGCCCCATCCTATCCTAGACCACAATTTACCCATGACCACAAATTAAATATTCAAATGGCACCCCCTATATACAGGTGTTAAAACCAAACACAAATATCTCAATTTCTTCCCTGCCCTGTTTGCTCAAAATATGTCCCAAATACTTAACATGAGTCTACCATAAATAAAACTTATCCTAGCTAAATTTTCACACCACGTTCATCAGAGAAAATATATTGACACTATAATGTAAATTTCACTGCATTTTTGTATTAAATTACCTTAATATCAGTATTACAAATTACCCTAGATTCTCCATCCAAATGGCTTTCCAATGAGGCTGATCAGACCACAAAGGAAAGTTACAATGGAGGTCATAAGTCATACCACCTTCCCTGTGTTTGATTACCAATTTCAAACCAGTTGTAACTTTAGTTAACGTCAACCTGCTCCGCCACAGGAGTGCCATCTGATGCACTGTCCAGCTAGACCAGTCAGGACCAGTCTCTGCCACTAAATTCTTCCACGTCCATTTATTATACCCCCCTTCTGTCATGTACCACACTGATCTAGACCAACTGATTGCATGAGTACCATAACCGCCACCTGGGCTTCCAATAACACCCCAGGTAAGTATAACAGTGGTAGTAGCGTTAGGCGGGATACACAGAGTAGCTGACCTAATCAATTCTGCAGTACACTCAAAGTCATTATTCTGAACTTGACGTTTAGACAGAACATGCGTATCCGAGAATATTGAAGCATTGGTGATGTTTAGCTGGGTAGTCTGTTCCTGGTCAGTGATTATACGCTGGGCTGCCCATATCATTACTCCCAATGTCAAAACAACATTGACTATAATTAGGACAAACAATGGGCCAGAACAACCCAGTCTTTCCCATGGTCTCCTAGCCCTTCTAGCCCATGGTGCTACTCTAGTGTCCCTATCATCTGAGGATGGGAGTCTCCTCCACATGATCAGACGGGAGGGATGTCAGAATTTGAATTCGAATTGGATGTGAGTAAATCACTTCTTACTTCAGCCAGAGTTCTGGCAGGGGTTGGGGCTGGTGTACAATGTGTCAGGTGGTGCCAAGGTGCGCCTAATTTACCTTTGACCTGGACTGAGTGTGAAGTAACCTCCTTCACTTCGTACGGTCCAGTCCACCTGGGATCAGCCCACTTTCTCTTGTGGACCTTGATCCTTACCCAGTCCCCAACTTTTACCCTTGGTTGTTCCGGGACGTCAGTCAGCTCCCCCTCTGCGACACGGTGTATCTGTTTGGAGAGAGCTGCAGACAATTCCGTCAATTTCTTCACATAGTCAGACATCCCTATCTGGTGCACATCAAGAGGGGGCATATGACCTCCCTCTCTTGGTGGCCCTGGCATTACTCTACCTGTCATTATTTCATGGGGTGAAAGATGTGTCCCTGCACCTGGTGAGGACCTCATGGCCATCAGTGCCAGGGGCAGGGCTTCCACCCAGGTCAATTTGGTCCCTGCACACACTTTAGCTATCTTAGCTTTCAGATTTTGATTACAGCGTTCCACAAGGCCCTGCGATTGCGGCCTATACACAGAGCCAAACTTGTGTGTAATGCCAAACCTCTCCTCCACCTGTCTTAGGTGCTGATTTGACGTGTTTTTTTTTAGAAATATTTTGTACACTCTTTGGATATACTTAGCCCGTCACTGGCTCGTGCCAGTGATGTATTCTTAGGAGACACTATTACTCGTACTCTGTCTTAACTCAGAGCCTCTCCGTCATATATCCAGAATTTTAAACAATAATGTTTTAATGATTAAACACGAGCCACCAATTCAGGAAATGATTATCAACATAAACTATGTTTTAACAATTTGGATAATAGATTTTTTTTTTTTTTTTTTGAATTTAGGAAATACTTTGTTCACAATAATTTTAAATAATGGTAATAATATCAGGGACTTGTGAAACGCCGTTTACATTTAGTCTATAGTCAACACACAAATATTATTACATGGACATAGTTTTAAACACAATTGTTCAATTAGAACATCTTATTCTATGACATCACACATTAGTACATTTATCACATTCATTCTGGCCACAACACAAAGCGGACTTTTCAGTCCAACATATCTTAATCATACATTAATCTATTGTAGACACCTCACCGGACACTACCAGCTATTGGATTTTAACCTCACCGGACACTACCGGCTATTGGTTCTATCTAAAACACTAATTGGATTTATCTTTTGCAGATGAATGATCGAATCATACTCAGATGTTAATGATAAAACTGATCACGCCCTTTTTCAGACGCCCGAACGAATATCACTTATACATAGAATATAATCCTGGTCACATCAATACTCAATAATAGACCACCTTACCAGACACAGCTGGACCGGTCACTAGCCGGACTATCGGTGAAAATCTATCCTAGACTATATTATTTATTCCTTACTGGTGTCTGCCACCAGACCGTTCACAGCCGGACTATCAGAATATTCTATTAATATTAGGTCTACTACTAAATATCCCTTACCGGTGTCTGCCACCGGACCGTTCTCATGCCGGACTATCAGAATATTCTAACTACTACTCATCCCTTACCGGTGTCTGCCACCGGACCGTTCTCATGCCGGACTATCGGGATATTCTAATTACCACATATGTTTACTTCACTGTCAATTTCAAGTCCATTATTTACGTAAAATTTACACAAAAATTCTTACCCACACTCGGTACTACTGATCGTAATTTGGTATGACTATTCGACAATATGCAAAGTTTGATAAAACAGGTTTTGCTTACCTTATTTTGTGGTCGACCAGAGATCAGTTTCCCGAGTTGAGCAGAATTGTTGTCCACCCCCGAATGGTTTTCACCTGTCCTCCGGGAACCGTCCTTTCACCAACTCGCCCCCTCACACCCACATCAACCACTCTGGACTGGGTCGTTAGTAAACCATCCCTCTGCTACCAAGTTTCTGTTAATAATGGGATATGTAGGAGGGTGAGCCGGTCAAGGATCGATTCAGACAAGGTGGTCTATTGTATGACAAGTGACAGTTTAATTATGAGTAAAGATATCTGGTACAACGTATACGGGCCCATTTCATTCGGTTCTTAAGGAACCAGCAGAAAAGAGCGCAGATAACAGAGTGCACATGTCTCATATACAGAACAGAAAGTAGGTTGATTCTAGAAGATCGGGTCTTCGGGTTGGTTCAGGCTGAGGTGTAGTCTTCTTGGATTGGCCCTGTTGGGCCGTCCGTCATCCCTCTGAGTCTTGTTCTTTGCCACACAATGTTCAGCTAAAAAGGAGATTAGGTGTGTGCGCTGTCCTCAGTCACACAATGTTCGGCTAGAAAGGAGATTAGGTGTGTGCGCTGGTTTCTGCAAGTCAAGGCTGTCTCTTCCTCCCAATGTGTGGGTGTATGTCTTATCTGTGTGTCCTCGGCAGTTAGTGTGTGTAATGTGTGTGTGCTGTGTGTGTGGGTGTGGGAGCTATCCTGTATGGGACCTAACATGTTTTACTGTGAAAATACGTTGTCTCAGTTATAGCAATGTAATAGCAGTAGGCTGGTCACCTGCATAAGAAATAGCACTTCCTTACACTACTAGCTAACCACTTCTACTGAATTGTCTATTTCCTTCTGAACACATCTAGCTGAGTGAGTACAAGACAGCTCTGTACAAACACAGTTTTACCAGCCAGTCTGAACTATTGTTACATCATAGTTGGATGTCTCATTCAATGCAACATGAAAATGAACAAGCACCCTAATCTTAATTACACTGGATAGTCCCCAGTATGGAACTAATATAACATACACAAAATGCAGTACTTTAATATTGTGATTTTTAAGGAAAGAAGGGAACAGACAATGAAAGTCAGTGGTCACTAATTCCTCAAAATACTTGTTCTGGTGAAAAGGGGTTGGTGGTTAGGATGGAGTTGGTCATCTGCACATGACCACCAATCACAAGTTGTCATTCATCAGGCATCTATTCAACTGTAACTCTTGACAAAGAAACACATTACAGCTGCTAAGCCAGTAACAAGTAAAGTAATCAGAAGTTAGAACTTCAAGGATATGACACATTCCCAATGCTATGGCAAAGATGGCTACCATACAGGGTTCATACACTGAGTCATATCTCTCTCTCTCTCTCTCTCTCTCTCTCTCTCTCTCTCTCTCTCTCTTCTAATACAGTATATGAACATGGTCCTGAACTTTCCAACTGAGCTGCTACTGTGTCTGTAATTGACTTCTATTTGTAACATCAGAAATAAATTCTCAACATAATTGCATTTCTGCCATTCACACACAGAGAAGATTCTATGCACTAGCTATTATTGCCATTGGAGAGAGCGATATGGACAGAAGGGGAAAAAATAAAGAGAGATAGAAACAGAAAGTGCAGAGGCCTGTCTAAATGATAATAAATGATAGGGGCATTCTTCTTACCAAATCACATGACCTTTGTTTTGGAGGTGTTCAGAACAAGGTTAAGGGTAGAGAAAGCTTGTTGGACACTAAGAAAGCTTAGTTGTAGAGCATTTAACACAAAAACCCGGGGAAGGGCCGGCTGAGTATGAGACAGCTAGCTATACAATGAATGCACTCCAATTAACATCAATTAAGACAGCTATTATCATGTTCTCCCACTAGCCTGTTTCTACTCCCTGGTGGCCATAGAAACCCCCAGATACCATATCCCCTATAATTTATCCCCCTTAAAATGAGAGAAACCTTCTGGCTTGTTATAGCACCATAATCCCAAAATGACGTCAGATTCTTTCTAACTCAGTTTCTCTTTATCTCCCCATCTATATCTCTTTATCCCCCTCTCTCTATTCCATTTCTCTCTCTCCCTCTCTCCTTCTTTTTCCTCCATGTTGTTTAATCAGGAGGTGGGTTCTACACAATACATTGTTGATGCTTGGGGAACCATAGCAATGGTGTAGCAGTTCCACATGTACCCAACATGGAGGAATATTGCTCTGTAATGGAAACCAAAACAGAAAAGATCAAAATGTGGCAAAAAAAATAAACAAAGAAAGGAATCAGACGTGTCATCAGGACAATAAATAGTTTCCTGAAAAATATATATCCCAAGCAGCATATCAATAATCCTGTACCAAAACAGTTATTATCCATCTAGCTAATTTACAGAAACAATACAGAGACAAAATCAGGTGAGAAATATTCAACATAATGGAGACAGGTCGTCCTCTATTTGCGTCTGGGTCGCAGACATGTGAGCTCCAATAGCAACAAACTGGAGCAGATTATCCGGTATATCTGTTAACCTGCAATACCAGAACATTGATGACTTAGTTTTTGTAGGCCATATTTACTCCCTGTCACAACACTGCCTTACAGAGTGCTGTTAATCAAATCAAATGTTATTTGTCACGTGCTTCGTAAACATCAGGTGTAGACTATCAGGAAATGGTTACTTACGGGCCCTTCCCAACAATACAGAGAGAAAAAAATATAAATAATAGAAAAATAATAACACAAGGAATGAGTAATGATACTATAACTTGGCTATATACACAGGGTACCAGTACCGAGTCGATGTGCAGGGGTACGAGGTAATTGAAGAAAGATAGGTACATATAGGTAGGGATAAAGTGACCAGGCAACATGAACAGTAGATGCAGCATTAGTGCTAAAGGGTCAATGAAGATAGTCCGGGAAGCTATTGGTTAACTATTTAACTAACTATTTAGCAATCTTATAGCAGTCTATGTCTTGGGTGGCTGGAGTCTTTGACAATTTTTAGGTCCTTCCTCTGACACTCCCTGGTATAGAGGTCCTGGATGGCAGGGAGCTCGGCCCCAGAGATGTACTGGGTCGTACGCACTACCCCCTGTAGCACTTTGCGGTTGGATGTCAAGCAGTTGCCATACCAAGCGGTGATGCAGCCAGTCAAGATGCTCTCAATGGTGCAGCTATAGAATTTGAGGGCCCATACCAAATCTTTTCAACCTCTTGAGGGGGAAGAGGCGTTGTCATGACTTCTTCACGACTGTGTTGGTGTGTGTGTGGACCATGATAATTCCTTAGTGATGTGGACACTGAGGAACTTGACGCTCTCGACCCGCTCCACTAATCTCCTGGGACTGACAGTGTCAGATTATCTGACAATGTTTCAAGATCTAAGCGAAATAAGGCCTGTCAGAGAGTGGAGAGCAGATCAAGGAGGCCATTGTGGGGACGTTTATTGGTTTAGGTTTGATTGATGGAGGGTTTTTAAGGCAAACTTAGCTGACAGCTGTGCACTGATGTGGCTCAGTCCATAATGAGATTGTGGACTAATGATGTTTGAGATGACGAGTGATCTGGCATCAAAGAGATCAGTCTGGCCTGTTATGTGATTTGGCAGATTCTGAGATGTGATGTGGTGGTTGTGTGTACAGTTACAGTATGAGGGTGTACACGCATGCACACACTGACACACACAAGGGTGTATAATCCTCACACACCACTCTAATACTGAGGCACCACAGTCAAGAATGATGAGAGAGTGGAGTTGAATTTACCCCGACATAAAGCTCCAAGGCTACATCCTACTGTACCTAGTTCTGAATAACACAAAGCACAGTGTTTTTGGTGTTATTGCTATTTGTTTCTCAGTCTTTGCCATATTGCGTCAATGGCCTACTTTTAGGTATAACATTGTTCTATTGTTGTACTTCAAGAGGTGGGGACTTGCACAGTCTCAGTTGTAAGTACAATGTGTCTGAGTGCAGCAGCCAGCAATTAAACAAATGCAGGCATGTGCATAGAGGTTTAGGGGTGCTGCCTTTTTAGGGGTGCTGCCTTTTTAGGGGTGCTGCCTTTTTAGGGGTGCTGCCTTTTTAGGGGTGCTGCACCTGCCTTTTTGCCCTCCTTTGGAAAAAGTTTTTTTTTTTGCTTGCTATTTTTTATTTAAAAAATGTTACTATTATTTTTTTATTTGGAGTTTCTTTTCTTTCTTGTAACTTTAAACGTAACAAATTGCCCATCAAACTAGATGATTTGTCAAACTCCAGAGCGACAGTGGCAGTGCGCTGCTGGATGGTGAGTTTGACATTAATACCAGGTAGGTACTTTGGAGTTGCTAGCTAGCATGTCGTCTCTTGGTCGGGGACAGGGGAGGGGGTAGTTGCAGTTCGATTGTTTGTCAGCAACAGAATAAATTCAAATCAAGTAAAGACTACCTACTGGGCAAAAACTGGTTCAATCAATGTTGTTTCCATGTCATTTTAACCCCAAAATACTATGCGATGATGTTCAATCAACATGGAAAACTGGTTGGATTTTTTAAAAGTAATCATTGTAGATTGGCTTTTTTTCACCCAACTTTTAACCTAGATCCAATGACATGGTGACATTTTTTGTTGATTTCATGTTGAATTCACTTTAGTTGACAACTCAAATGTTCATCAAAACCAGACATTGAACTGACGTCTGTGCCCAGTGGGTAGTTAGCTTGTTTTGAGAGCGATTAACAAGCTGATTCATCTACTAGCAATGTGTGATGTGTGTTTTTGAGAAAAAATTAGGGCCTATGTGTGGGTTATGTCTGGATGTGCAACAACAAACTGTGTGTTATTGACTGACCACAGAGATCAACAGCTGCTCGGCCTTGAAATTTCATGAAGCTCCCGACGAACAGTTATTGTGCTGATGTTGCAACCAAGGACAGACGATTTTTACATGCTTCAGTACTCGGCGGTTCCGTTCTGTGAGCTTGTGTGGCCTACCACTTTGCGGCTGAGCCGTTGTTGCTCCTAGACGTTTCCACTTCACAATAACAGCACTTACAGTTGACAGGGGCAGCTTCAGCAGGGCAGAAATTTGACAAACTGACTTGTTGGAATTTAGCTACAGGAGAAAAAATATATGAATTCAAGGTCTGTCCACGGCCCTGCACAAATGTGTCATGAAAAGCTAAAAGGTTCACTGCAAGGCCTGTAGACCTGTACGATATGTACTTCTTCTTCAGACATAACCTATGTACATAGATGGAAATTAAAGTGGGTGGAAAACGACATTGGTTTAATCACAGGTGTGCCTGTCTGCAGGGGCTAATGATGCTCTGGATGTGCAACAACAACCTGTGTGTCATTGACTGACCACAGAAATCAACAGCAAGCTGGGGCATACCTCATTGAGACCTCTCATAACACTCATAAAGGAGAAAACAACATTATGGACGGCAGACCGAGTGGAGTGTATGTGGATGACCTTCAAAGTAAACAAGACTATATAACAAATACTCAGTGCATTTTCTGACACAGTTTCTGACACTGTTTCTGAATTCTAACTAGGTTTCGTTTACATATATCAAATCAAATCAAACTTTATTTGCCACGTGCTGAATACAACAAGTGTAGACTTTACCGTGAAATGCTTACTTACCAGCCCTTAACCAACAGTGCAGTTCAAGAAGAAGAAAATACTGTATTTACCAAGTAGGCTGAAGTGAAAATTAATAATAAAAAGTAACACAATAAGAATAACAATAACGATGCTATATACAGGGAGCACCAGTACCGAGTCAGTGTGTGGGGGAACAGGCTGGTTGAGGTAATCTGTACATGTAGGTGGGGGCGAAGTGACTATGTATAGATAACAAACAAACAGCGAGTAGCAGCAGTGTACGAGAGGGGGGGGGGGGGCTTTTGGTCCTAGACTTGGTGCTCCAGTACCATTTGCCGTGCGGTAGTAGACAAAACAGTCTATAATTTGGGTGACTGGAGTCTCTGACAATTTTTTGGCTTTCCTCTGACACCGCCTATTATATAGGTCCTGGTGATGTACTGGGTCGTTCGCACTACCCTCTGTAGCGCCTTACGGTCAGATACCGAGCAGTTGCCATACCAGGCGGTGATGCAACCGGTCACGATGGTGCAGCTGTAGAACCTTTTGAGGATCTGGGGGCCCATGCCAAATCTTTTCAGTCTCCTGAGGGGGAAAAGGTTTTGTCGTGCCCTCTTCACGACTGTCTTGGTATGTTTGGACCATGAAAGGGAGAGACTGTATAGATTTACAGTATATATACATTTGCAATCGTGCATGCATTAGGGGTGAGCAACAGTGCAGACAAATATCACTGTTGTTGATTGGTAGCAGTCGAAACTGCTGAAAGAGAGAAAGTCTTGTTTGTCTCCCCCCCCCCCCCCCCCCCCCCCCCCCCATGAATGTGGTCCAATAGCCTTGTGAGCTTCTGCCTGGTTAGTGTAAGGTTTCATGGTGGTTCTGTATGATTGCAGTGGTGGCTTGATGTCTCTCCCTAAAGTTGGCACTGTCGCAATCCAGCTGCAGTCTGGGCAGATTGATCACTCTATTATTAGGGTGTGTTCCAACACCCGGCCGGCTTCTCCTCTCCTCTCGTGTCCTATCAGCCTAGCAGCTAAGAGCCAGAGGACTGGACTGGACTAGTTGGGGATGGTGTGTGTCTGTGTGTGTGTGCGTGTGTGTGTGTGTGTGTGTGTGTGGGTGGGATCATTATGATCCAGGTGAACATGAAATTATAGGTGCCATGACACGTACTAATCTTGCACACATACTGTATCATATGTAGTAAAACAGTGTACAAAGCAAGATTATTGGAACTTCAACAGCTCAACAGTTGGCTTTATAGTTCTAAGAAACTCAGTTGTTGTGAGCAGAAACTCGGCGGTTCCGTTCTGTGAGCTTGTGTGGCTTACCAGTTCACGGCTGAGCTGTTGTTGCGTCAAGACGTTTTCACTTCACAATAACAGCACTTACAGTTGACCGGGGCAACCTTAGCAGGACAGAAATTTGACAAACTGACTTGTTGGAATGTTTGCATCCTATGATGGTGCCATGTTGAAAGTCTTTGAGCTCTTCAGTAAGGGCATTCCACTGCTGATATTTGTCTATGGAGATTGCATGGCTGTGTGCTCGATTTTATACACCTGTTGGCAACGGTTTGGCTGAAATAGCCAAATCCACTCATTTGAAGGGGTACTTTTGTACATATTCTGTGCCTTGCAAAAGTATTCATCCCACATGGCGTTTTTCCTATTTCGTTGCATTACAACCTCTAATTTAAATAGATCTTTATTTTTATTTCATGTAATGGACATACACAAAATAGTCCAAATTAGTGAAGTGAAATGAAAAAAATAGCGCTTAAATTTATTTAAAAAAAATGTAAAACGGAAAACTGGTGCGTGAGTATGTAAAGCTCCACAGGGGAGATTGGGGTATCTGTCCATAGGACCACTTTAAGCCGTACACTCCACAGAGCTGGGCTTTATGGAAGAGGGGCCAGAAAAAAGCCATTGCTTAAAGAAAAAAATAAGTGAACATGTGGGAGACTCCCCAAACATATGGAAGAAGGTACTCTGGTCAGATGAGACTAAAATGTAGCTTTTTGGCCATCAAGGAAAACGCTATGTCTGGCGCAAACCCAACATCTCTCATCACCTCACGAACACCATGTTTTTCATTCGTATGGACTGGGAAACTGGTCAGAATTGAAGGAACGATGGATGGCGCTAATTACAGGGACATTTTTGAGGGAAACCTGTTTGTCTTCCAGAGATTTAAGACTGGGACACAGGTTCACCTTCCAGCAGGACAATGACCCTAAGCATACTGCTAAAATAAATACTTATTTTCCACCATAATTTGCAAATAAATTCATTAAAAATCCTACAATGTGATTTTCTGGATTTTTTTCCTCATTTTGTCTGTCATAGTTGAAGTGTACCTATGATGAAAATTACAGGTCTCTCTCATCTTTTTAAGTGGGAGAACTTGCAAAATTGGTGGCTGACTAAATACTTTTTTCTCATTGAAGCGGTAGATCTGTTCTATGTGCGCTATTTATATGCTTCCTTTATATGCTTTTTATATGTTCTTAAATTAGACAAACTATTATAATTCTATAAACCAGGAAATTGCCGTTTCTGCGTATTGCACCTTTAAGTCTTCAGCAACAGTTTCTAAACCCATAGGTGCAACTTCACAAGATTTCCGGGAACGGTTGCAAAACAGACCAAGCAGACCAAGCTGGCGTTTGTGGTTTGAGAAGTCAATGAGAGAAGGGAAAAATGTTTCCTCAATTGTTCAATTCCTCAACATCTAAAGGCATAATGTAGATTCAAGCATAATGTGTATTCAAAGTGACAAACTGACAAGTTTTCATTTTTGTCACAAACAACTTTATATTGAAGGAGTGCCTTTGATTTGACAGATTGCACATGCCCAGTTCGGCACGAGACGACTGTTAGACCCGATGACGTGTTTCTACGCATGAGCTTAGCTAGCCAACGTCGCCATGACATCGCCTACACGTGTGAACGGGAATTTCTATGGGAGAAGCAGTTTTATTTGATTTAATCTTTAATTAACTAGGCAAGTCACTTAAGAACAAATTCTTATTTACAATGACGGCCTACCCCGGCCAAACCCGGACGACGCTGGGCCAATTGTGCACCGTCCTATGGGACTCCCAATCACGGCCAGATGTGATACAGCCTGGATCTTCATTCTGTACCGTCTTTGAGTCAGCCCCATGCACTTTTTCACATTTTGTTGAGTTACAACCTGGAATTAAAATTGATTTAATTGGCATTGACTTTCTTTGAAACTGATGTACACAATGTGCTCTAATGTCAAAGGACCCCTTCTGATCTTAAGGGTGATATTTTTGCCTCTCACTGTGTTGGCTGCCAGAACTCTGGTCTTCTCAGCCCTGTCATGCTTCCAGTCAGTACAGTCAACTCTTGGCTGCTAGCTCTTTTAGGCTGTGTTCTACCATCCTGATACAGCAACATGTAAGGGATCTCTGTCAATCACAAAATACCCTTATTTTACCAATCCAGACTGCAGTGAAACTGTCCACGATCACTCAAAAAATCGAGTGAATGAATTCAGAATATACTGATAGTTTGTTTAATAGTTTGTGGAATATGATCTATTATACCATCTCTTGACACAATAACAATAATGTTGAATGGAGGTACTTTTGGAGTCTGTAAAACAGCCCCAGTCTAGCAGGACAATTTACTCTGAAAGTGCTATTGACACCAGTGTTATTTTTGCATCATGCTTCCTCTGTCATTTCCCCTACTGAATGTATCCCCTGCACTGGCCATGATAGTCCTAAAGAGAGTCATTTGTTTACAGGGAAGATATAGCTTGTGGGATAAATATTTTTGGACAAAGTTGCAATATGTTTTTGTTCCATTTAGGAGGTCTGAGGAAAAAATCTTGGTTATTCAAAATTCATCCATTCCTGTACTGCAGCTGTGAAGACACAGTTGAGTGGAAGAGGATAGGGGAGGTGAGGGTTGATTGACATCTGTTAGCCTGCGATAAAGGTGCTACCAGATCAGCTTAGAGGGTGGCCGGCAGGCAGGCATTTTGTGGCCCTTCTAATCTAGTTGACTGTGGCCTATGATCTTATTTTTTCATAACATTCTGACCATCTGCACGCTTTCTAATTCGGTTAGAACCAACATCTACAAAGCACCACGCAGTTGGTTTGTCTTAGAAGCCAGGAATCAGGAGAACAAAGAAATGGTGCATTCCTTTAAAAGACTGACCAACCAGACCTGCAAGCTGTGCCGATGACTTATCTTGAAAAAAGCAGTTAGAGCTTGAAAGTCACTTCTGATGGGTTCCACCACAAAGATATTGAAACACTCTGTAGAATGAGATGGAATCTTTCTGTAGACTTGTCATGACGTCAATTCTGTTATATCACACATTGTGTGAAGGTTATTTCTGTTTTAGGATCCAATGCTAATTATTTATTTTTATATTTTTATAAACAAACAATAATATGCATCACAAGCTGTGTATGCTGTAATGACAGGATATGTTGAAGGTCACAGCATGCGACAGAGTCAGCCTTTGTTTAAAGACTGTTACTTTACAGAGCTGATAGACTCAACTCTAGAGTGATTAGGTTATTCCGGTTCTCCTATGACTGTTGTCTGGGAGTGGAATTGACGAGGACTGTGTTATAGAGAATGATGTTACTAACAGACATTTACAAATCCTTTGTTTTTCTGATAAACATTTACAGAGTTTACATGCCTTCACAGACATGAGATACAAAAAATATGAATTTATTTTATTATTATTATTATTATTTTACATGATATACAACATAGCAAATAGACCAATGAGAGTCAGTCAAATATAAGTATTTTACTTCTCCACTCCAGACAACATAAAAAAACATACACTAGTTGAAGGGAAATGAGATAAGGAGTGTGTGTGCATACAGTATGTGTGGGCATGTATGTGTGTGAGAGAGAGGAATAGAGAAGAAATACGGAGAAATAGCGATAGTGAGGAAGCACAGCTATAGAGAGGGAGAAAGGGCATATGACAACTATAGTCCCTGCTTGTTTCCATGGCAATTGCTACCTCTCCACCACCACCACTCACATGTGTCTGCCTGTCATTTTGAGGTGGGAGGTACTGGGATTTCCTATCTCACTTTCCTTCTGCAATCCAATGATCAAACCCATGATGACACATGATGACGTCATCACATTTCACAATCACCAGCAGTTGCTTCACTCTCTCCCCCCTCCCGCCTTCCATACCACCCTCCCTCTGGGAAAGTTCCTTCACATCTTTGAACATCTCCCACCCACTGTAAAACCACAATAAATCACTTCCTGTTTCACAGCCAGGTGCCCTTTGTGTGCTGCTGAGCTCAAAGACGTATTACTCAGACAGACATGCATTGTTTCCTGTTTTGATGATTGCTAGACTGCAGCACATATGTGGTGTTGCGACCAATGATGTGTATGGTTGCCTCGCAACCCGCCAACACATGTTGCACATCTTGCTTAACAGGTCATAGTGCATAGCTAGCCTACTGTAGTAGGAGAGGATGAATCCACTCACCATGTGCTTTATACAATGACATTATAAAGATTCCATGTTTTCAAATAAGGGGATGATAATAAAATATGAATAATCTGAGGATCATACATGGAGATGTGATAATTGAATCCCTTGGGATTATATCATTTGATTAACATGTAGATGATAGAGTATTTATCAGCACTGTTATGACAGCCTGACCATTATTAATTACAATGGATTTACCACTAACAATTGATTGCCGTGGAATTTAAACTCATTACATAACATCATAATAGTCACAATTACCACCAAATACTCAAATCAAATCAAATCAATACATTTACTGTGTGTTACTTCACTGGAATGTAGCTTTCCAAAGAGCCCAGCTCTTGGAAATGGAGAGAATTCAAGAGGATTTTTAGAGATAATTGTAAGAATTGTCTGAGAACCCCTTTATTTAATGTTTATATATTGGCTGGAGATTGTCTTGAGTCCTAAATTAGTTCCTGCATGGTAACGGGTTATTGGTTTATACTTCAAAGTTCCATACCTTGGAAAGAGCACAAAGCATATTTAGGCTTAAATCTGAACACATAATTTATATAATCTGTAAAGAATGTTTACATAAAAGATTCTTCTTTTATGTAGCAGAGAATGCATAAGGGGAAATTTCCCAAATAAACTGACTGTCAGGGAGAAGAGATGCTGGAGACAAGCACAGGAATTTATGAGATGAGAAGATAGGCCATGGACTTAGATTAGTGGAGAGACTCTTTTGATGTCCCGGTAGTGTCTTTATATTGAGTTAACAGATTTATACTGGTGTTGAATTAAACAATACCAGAGGACTCATATAGTATGCATCCTAATGACACCCTATTCCCTATTTAGTGCATTTAGTGCCCTAGGGTCAAAAGTAGTGCACTAGGGTCAAAAGTAGTGCACTAGTCAAAAGGGTAGGGTGCTAGGGTGCCATTTGGGACCGTCAGAGTAATGAATATGCAGATATCCCTGGTATTGTAAGCGGCTGGAAAGAAGTCTGCCAGGGCCAGGGGTGTGTGTCTAAACTAAAACAACTCGTGTCTGGAGAAGTGTGCTTCTGATACAGAGGCTACAACTCTCTCCTGAAGATGAATGAACTGAAAAGCACTTCCAACCCCCGTCAGCTTTACCTGACCCCTCAGAGGCAGGCAGCAGATGGGGCCAATTCTGGACTGGCCCTTGTGACAGCTGTCTGGGGTAGGGGGTGGAGTAGGTCAAAGGTCAAATATCCTCTAGCTGAAAGAAAGACCCCTCTGTCCCAAACCCCACCCCCCTCAACTACTACCACCACTGCTACCACTACTTAGGCTGTATCAGAGTCCCTATTTCTGTCCAAAAAGAGGATGGATGCGTCAGGACATGTTGGGGAAGTGGGATATAGCCACGTAGTGATACGGATTCTGAGGCTTTTCAGTGAGCCAGATCATTTGGCTCTGTTAATCTAAAAGAGATGTTAGTTTGACTCCCAAATGGCTCTTTGTTCATAATTGTGCTAGGACCAAGAAAATATAGCAATGTTCTAATGTAAAGCCTTCCCTAATTCTATCTCAAAAAGAGGATGTCTGGGCATGTCCTGTGCTAGGTGGAGGCAGCAGGATACAGCTAAGAGAGTAAGAAGTACTATGCTGTCATCAGCTGTTTTCTACATAAATCATGTCCCCTATGGGATGGGGAATCTTTTGAAGCTGACAGGTCAGGCTTGTAATTCAGGATCAGGATACTCCGTCTGGGCCAGGCTTAGGGTTTTCCATCCAGTTTGGACAACTGTGTATACAGTTATGTCACAGATCCTGTACCAACAAAGGATATCTTCTTCTGTGTTGCCTATATGTAAAGAAAGCCATATGTTTGTCTAAATGTAAAGCAAAGAGAGAGGCTGAAATTAAGTAATAGATATTTTCCTTATGTATAATTATTTTTTTTACAAATTAATGCATGTGAAAAATTCAGAGCTAAAGATGCACTCTCAAACTTTTGTAGAATTTCAGCCAGTAGTTTCGAAAGTGTTGCTCATGAGCCAAAAGTGGTCCACGTTTTTTGTGTACTATGTGATCAAATGTTGTACTACATCATCCATTTCGCATGATATGTTACGTCCTGCAAAATCTTTTTTTTTAAATGTTACGTATCGAAATTGTACTATATGTTACGAATTTGTTGTGCTTAAGATCCTGGAGTGCATCTTTAAGCACTCAGCATCTCAGGTTAGGATTTAGCCCATACACAATAAGTATATCGTAAAGTAGTTTAGGACTCCAGCAGCCCATACACAATAAGTATATCGTAAAGTAGTTTAGGGCTCAAGCTCTGGAAAGGAACAAAGTGCTATAGTCAAATATTTACTGCAATTGTAGCCTACTTTTCTAAGATACAGTTATCTCCTCCTAAAAATAGCACAGGTCACACAGCTTCCTCTAAGTTCAACTGCCTTCTGTGCATATTCATTTCAAACCCAACGCTGCTAATTTTACATTCACTTGTTGTGAGGTGAAGTGTTCAGGAGGAGTATGCTGTACTCATTTATTCGGTGAGAAAGTAAGGTTATTAATAAGGCTGTCAGAGTTAATCAGTTAACTCAAGTTAACTTTGAAAAAAAACTTCAATTAACGTTTATTTTTCATTGCGGTTAATGGCATTGTCTGAAAGCATTCAAAATACACTAAAAACATCCAAAATACATCATATATACAGGTAAAAACAACAATGCGATGTCAAAACAAGTTGACATTGAGGGTAAAGAAAGTGTGCTTTCAGAAGTTTACCTGATTTTGCGTACCATTGCTTTGGACAGAATCAAGGAATGCTTTTTGTATAAAAAAATCTTAAATTACAGCTCAATTTGAGCAAATTCTAACGTGTTATGAAGCTGGTTGTCAAGTAAAGTGTTACCATTTCAATAGCAACATAAAAAGGGCAGACAAACCTTTGGCTCAGGAATATTCTCCCCTCCCTCTCAGAGATCACTGATAGAGATATCTACCACCACACAGATACCAGGTGTTCCCTACACCTGTTCTCTCCAAAACTTTGCTGAGCTCTTGTTTCACTATGGCAGCCTCAGCCAACACGGACAAATATGGTCATGAACAGCCTGTTATAATAGCATTCCTCTCCTCTAACCTCCGACACCTTGGCCGGCCCAAGAGAAAGGTCTACACATGCACATTCATAGCTGGGATAAGATTTGAATAATTGCATTCAATGGAGTGAATAGGAGTCATTGGGGCCCAGGGCCGCTTTCTATTCCCTGGTTGACAGATGAGCAGACTGTCTTTGTGTTGCTGTGGAGCGGAGGGGAGCAGAGGGAATGGAGGGGCCCCAACTCACTCAGCCGGTAGGTTTAGGTTTAGCTGTGGCGGCTGCAGTCGTCGTTGCAGCAGATGGAGTTTGGCGCCTCTCGCCCTGCAGAGGGTCCAGCCTGAGGGGGTTGGTCCCACCTGCCGGGGCCACACAAAGCAGGCCCATGTCGTCACAATACCCTGCAATGCAGCCTGGAGACTGTCAGACCCAGGAGGCTTTTCTTCAGTGTGTCTGTGTCAACGAGGACGTAAGTACTGCTTAAAAGGATTTCCAAACAAAGTCTAAAAGAGGTCATATGAATATTAACAATAAACAGCTGCCACTCGTTTGGCTCCGTGCTAGTTACCTTCACTCATGGTCTCTTGGTTCCACTTCTACGGCAGCCAGCAGCAAGTGTTCTAGTCATGAAAAATGAAGGCCTATGGAACTTGGTTGTTTCGTTGTGTTTTCTGCCATGAGTGGTTTGGAAGAGGAGTAATGCACTGTGGGTGATCAGGAGAACATGGAAAAGTACTTGAACTGTTCAATAGAGACGTCTCTCATCACAGAGATAAAATAAAAATACATTTGTGGAGAAGCATCTAAAAATGAGGCTCTAAAAATGAGTAGATACATCGTATACATTTATTGTGTTTAGGACAGACGATGGCCTCGTATACATTTGCTTCCACAAATCCCTTTTTGATAATGCAATTTCGAAAATCCCTACATTCGGGCAACGATATCTCCTTTTACTACCCACTCATGAAAGTTTATTGATAAATGATCTAGGATGGAATACATTTATCTGAATGTAAATGAATCATGAACAAACAAATTCACATACACTGAGTATACCAAACATTAGGAACACCATCCTAATGTTGAGTTGCATCCCTTTTAATTTTTTGGGGTGCCAAAAACATGAACTCAAACATGTTTCTACCCAGTGGATGAAAGTAGTACTTACATTTTGGGGGGGGCTGTGATTAGGTAGGCAGACCACGTCTGAAGGAGGTGACATCATTCTGCTGTGTCACAACACTGCTCGGTATGCTGCTGCTGCGGCAGAGAGCGAGCGAGAGAGGGGGAGAAAGAGAGGCAGAAAGAAATAGAGAGGGAGAGCGAGAGAGAGACCAAATTGAGACTGGATGTAGAATTCTGCAAAAAAATCCTCTGTGTACAAACGTAAAACACCAAATAACGCATGCAGAGCAGAATTACAACGATACCCACTTATTATCAAAATCCAGAAAATAATAGTTAAATACAACCACCTAAAAGGAAGCCATTTCCCAAACCTTCCATAACAAAGCCACCACGTACAGAGAGATGAACCTGGAGAAGAGTCCCCTAAGCAAGCTGGTCCTGAGGCCCTGTTTACAAACACGAACAGACCCACAGAGCCCCAGAACAGCAACATAATTAGACCCAACCAAATCATGAGAAAACAAAAATATTATTACTTGACACATTGGAAAGAATTAACCAAAAAAATTAGCAAATTGGAAAGCTAAACAGAAAGTACACAGTGGCAGAATACCTGACCTCTGTGACTGACCAAAACTTAAGAAAAGCCTGGACTTTGTACAGACTCAGTGAGCATAGCCTTGCTATTGAGAGATGCTGCCGTAGGCAGACCCGGCTCTCAAGAGAAGACAGACTTTGTGTCCACTGCCCACAAAATGAGGTGGAAACTGAGCTGCACTTCCTAACGTCCTGCCAAATGTATAACCATATTAGAGACACATTTCCCTCAGATTACATAGACCCACAAAGAATTTGAAAACAGAACACATTTTGATTAACTCCCATATCTGTTAGGTGAAATAACCCATTGTGCCATCACAGCAGAAAAATGTGTGACCTGTTGCCACAAGAAAATGGCAACCAGTGAAGATTAAGTCAAGACATATTTATGTTAATTTATTTTCCCTTTTGTACTTTAACTATTTGCACATCATTACAATACCATACTGTTGTGTCGTTGACAATAATTACATTTGAAGACTGTATATTATCAAATCAGTTCTCTATGTGTAATTGAATTATGAGATTAAACTAATAATGTACTGTAACTTTAATTAACTAGGAAGTTGGGGCACCACGGGAGCATGTTTATAGAGTGTCAATTTCCCGAACATAACTCTTCAGATATTTTTATATCTTATCAAAACAGTCACTTATACTTTTTTAACAAATCAAAAACTGAAAAATTGGGCGTGCAAAATTATTCAGCCCCCTTAAGTTAATACTTTGTAGCGCCACCTTTTGCTGCGATTACAGCTGTAAGTCGCTTGGGATATGTCTCTATCAGTTTTGCACATCGAGAGACTGAACATTTTTCCCTTTCGCAAGGCACTGTATATACGAGTGTATGCCTTGTTGTCTCTCTCTGTGGTCACCGGTCCAGCTGCTGGAGAGAGTCAACAGAAAATTCTCTGGTTGCATTCCTTGATTCGGCGGTTGTCGGTATTCTTCGTCCTAGGCTACGTACATTTCCAGCTGCAGACTGAAGAGGCCTCGTCTAAGATTTGCTCCTTCTGTGGCTATGTTTTAGAGTTGAACCATTTCTAGCCATGTAGCCAACACTACACGTTGTATGGTCTCCTTGGCCTATAGAGTTGTAGTTCTTAATCATTTCACATGTAGCTACTGCTCCATGCTTATCTGGTCTTGTAGTTTTAAACCATTTGTTAGCCGTGTAGCCACCGCTGTACACTGTCTGGTCTAATGGCCTATAGAATTGTAGCCATTTCAACATGGGGACTCCGTCCCGGCGTTCTCTGACTTAATGTACATTTTTGTAGGAAGTGGGTTTTATACTCTGTGGAGGAAGGGGGCGTTCCATGACGCCGACCAAGTCTATGCTCACGTGGGCATGGCCACTGACTAGTTAAAACTTGACATCAAATAAAATTGTATTAGTCACATGCGCTGAATACAACAGTGAAATGCTTACTTATGAGCCCCTAACCAACAATGCAGTTTAAAATATATATATATGTACAACAACAAAAAATACAACAAAAAAATACGCCTCCCAGGTGGTGCTGTGCTGTGGTCTAAGGCACTGCATCACAGTGCTAGCTGTGCCACCAGAGATTCTGGGTTCGAGCCCAGGCTCTGCCGGCCGCAACTGCCGGCCGTAACCGGGAGGCCCATGGGGCGACGCACAATTGGCCCAGCGTCTTCTGGGTTTGGGAGGGTTTGGCCGGCAGGGATATCTTTGTCTCATCGCGCACTCGCGACTCCTGTGCTGGGCGCAGTGCACGCTGACCAGGTCGCCAGGTGTACGGTGTTTCCTCCGACACATTGGTGCAGCTGGCTTCCGGGTCAGATGTGCATTGTGTCAGGAAGCAGTTGGGTTGTGTTTCGGAGGACGCATGGCTCTTGACCTTCTCCCGAGTCCGTTCGGGAGAGGCGAATGAGCGATGAGACAAGACTGTATCTACTACCAATTGGATATCACGAAATTGGGGAGAAAAAAGGGGGTAAAACAATAAATAAAATAAAAAATAAATAAAGATAAGAATAAGTAATAAAAGCAACAAGTAATTAAAGAGCAGCAGTAAAATAACAATATGTAAGATGTGCATGTAGGTAGAGTTATTAAAGTGACTATGCATAGATAACAACAGAGAGTAGCAGCGGTGTAAAAGAGGGGGGAGGAGCAATGCAAATAGTCTGGGTAGCCATTTGATTAGGTGTTCAGGAGTCTTATGTCTTGGGGGTAGAGGCTGTTTAGAAGCCTCTTGGACTAGACTTGGTGCTCTGGTACAGCTTGCCGTGCGGTAGCAGAGAGAACAGTCTATGACTAGGGTGGCTGGAGTCTTCGACAATTTTTAGGGCCTTCAAATCTAATTTATTTATAAAACCCTTCTTACATCGGCTGATATCTCAAAGTGCTGTACAGAAACCCAGCCCAAAACCCCAAACAGCAAGCAATGCAAGTGTAGAAGCACCTTGGCTAGGAAAAACTCCCTAGAAAGGCCAAAACCTAGGAAGAAACCTAGAGAGGAGCCAGGCTATGAGGGGTGGCCAGTCCTCTTCTGGCTGTGCTGGGTGGAGATTATAACAGAACATGGCCAACATGTTCAAATGTTCATAGATGACCAGCAGGTTCAAATAATAATAATCACAGTGGTTGTCGAGGGTGCAACAGGCCAGCACCTCAGGAGTAAATGTCAGTTGGCTTTTCATAGCCGATCATTCAGAGTATCTCTACAACTCCTGCTGTCTCTAAAGAGTTGAAAACAGCAGGTGTGAGACAGATAGCACATCCGGTGAACAGGTCAGGGTTCCATAGCCGCAGGCAGAACAGTTGAAAAGAGGGCGAGGGGCAATGAGGACTCATGCCAAATCTTTTTAGTCTCCTGAGGGGGAAAATGTTTTGTCGTGCCCTCTTCACGACTGTCTTGGTGTGCTTGGACCATGTTAGTTGGTTGGTGATGTGGACACCAAGGAACTTGAAGCTCTCATGCAGAATGGGGGGGGGGGGGGGGGGGGGTGCTCGGTCCTCTTTTTCCTGCAGTCCACAATCATCTCCTTTGTGTTGATCATGTTGAGGGAAAGAGTATTGTCCTGGGACCACACTGCCAGTTCTCTGACCTCCTCCCTATAGGCTGTCTCATCATTGTCAGTGATCAGGCCTACCACGGTTGTGTCATCGGCAAACTTAATGAGGTTGGAGTCATGCCTGGCCATGCAGTCATGAGAGAACAAGGAGTACAGGAGGGGACTGAGCACGCACCCCTGAAGGGAACCTGTGTTGAGGATCAGCGTGCCGGATGTGCTGTTACCTACCCTTACCACCTGGGGGCGGCCCGTCAGGAAGTCCAGGATCCAGTTGCAGAGGGAGATGTTTAGTCCCAGGGTCTTTAGCTTATTGATGAGCTTTGAGGGCACTATTTGCTTATGGCGGAATACAGCTCATGCAATGCTGCCTTATTGCTAGTCTAAAACAGCTATGAAAAATACAGATGAAACCTCTCTAGGTATGTAGTGTGGTCTACTGTTTATAATAAGATACTCAACCTCAGGTGAGCAATAGCTCAAGACTTCCTTAGATATCGTGCACCAGCTGTTATTTACAAAAACAAATAGTCAGCCGCTCCTTGTCTTACCAGACGCCACTGTCCAATCCTGCCAGTGCAGCATATAAATCAAATCAAATCTAATTTTATTTGTCACATACACATGGTTAGCAGATGTTAATGCGAGTGTAGCGAAATGCTTGTGCTTCTAGTTCCAACAATGCAGTAATAACCAACGAGTAATCTAACCTAACAATTTCACAACAACTACCTTATACACACAAGTGTAAAGGGATGAAGAATATGTACATGAAGATATATGAATGAGTGATGGTACAGAACGGCATAGGCAATATGCAGTAGATGGTATCGAGTACAGTATATACAGTGGGGCAAAAAAGTATTTAGTCAGCCGCCAAGTGTGCAAGTTCTCCCACTTAAAAAGATGAGAGAGGCCTGTAATTTTCATCATAGGTACACTTCAACTATGACAGACAAAATGAGAAAAAAAATCCAGAAAATCACATTGTAGGATTTTTAATTAATTTATTTGCAAATTATGGTGGAAAATAAGTATTTGGTCAATAACAAAAGTTTCTCAATACCTTGTTATATACCCTTTGTTGGCAATGACAGAGGTCAAACGTTTTCTGTAAGTCTTCCCAAGGTTTTCACTTTCCTGAAGTCCACGATCATCTCCTTTGTTTTGTTGACGTTGAGTGTGAGGTTATTTTCCTGACACCACACTCCGAGGGCCCTCACCTCTTCCCTGTAGGCCGTCTTGTAATTGTTGGTAATCAAGCCTACCACTGTAGTGTCGTCTGCAAACTTGATGATTGAGTTGGAGGCGTGCATGGCCACGCAGTCGTGGGTGAACAGGGAGTACAGGAGAGGGCTCAGAACGCACAATTGTGGGGCCCCAGTGTTGAGGATCAGCGGGGTGGATATGTTGTCACCTACCCTCACCACCTGGGGGCGTCAGGAAGTCCAGTACCCAGTTGCAGAGGGCGGGGTCGAGACCCAGGGTCTCGAGCTTGATGATGAGTTTGGAGGGTACTATGGTGTTAAATGCTGAGCTGTAGTCGATGAACAACATTCTCAATTAGGTATTCCTCTATTCCAGATGGGTTAGGTGTGCAGTGTGGTTGCGATTGCGTCGTCTGTGGACCTATTGGGGCGGTAAGCAAATTCGAGTGGGTCTAGGGTGTCAGATAGGGTGGAGGTGATATGGTCCTTGACTAGTCTCTCAAAGCACTTCAAGATGACGGAAGTGAGTGCTACGAGGCGGTAGTCGTTTAGCTCAGTTACCTTAGCTTTCTTGGGAACAGAAACAATGGTGGCCCTTTGAAGCATGTGGGAACAGCAGACTGTGATAAGGATTGATTGAATATGTCCATAAACACACCAGCCAGCTGGTTTGCGCATGCTCTTCGGACGCGGCTGGGGATGTTGTCTGGACCTGCAGCCTTGCGAGGGTTAAGGCTTTTAAATGTTTTACTCACGTCGGCTGCAGTGAAGGAGAGTCCACAGGTTTTGGTAGCGGGCCATGTCTGTGGCACTGTATTGTCCTCAAAGCGAGCAAAGAAGTTGTTTAGTCTGTCTGGGAGCAAGACATCCTGGTTCGCGACGGGGCTGGTTTTCTTTTTGTAATCCGTGATTGACTGTAGACCCTTTCCACAAACCTTTTGTGTCTGAGCCGTTGAATTGCGACTCTACTTTGTCTCTATACTGATGCTTAGCTTGTTTGATTTCCTTGCAGAGGGAATAGCTACACTGTTTGTATTCGGTCATGTTTCCGGTCACCTTGGCCTGGTTAAAAGTAGTGGTTCGCACTTTCAGTTTCGCACAAATGCTTCCATCAATCCACGGTTTCTGGTTTGGGAATGTTTTATTAGTTGCTGTGGGTACGACATCGCCGATGCACTTGCTAATGAACTCGCTCACCGAATCAGCGTATTTGTCAATGTTGTTGTTTGACGCAATGCGGAACATATCCCAATCCACATGATCGAAGCGATATAGGCTATAGGCTGGAAGCAACAAAATGGAGTCGTGGTCAGCTTTTCCGAAAGGAGGGTGGGGGAGTGCCTTATATGCGTTGCAGAAGTTAGAATAACAATGATCCAGGGTTTTACCAGACCTGGTAGCACAATCGATATGCTGATAGAATTTAGGGAGTCTTGTTTTCAGATTAGCCTTGTTAAAATCCCTAGCTACAATGAATGCAGCCTCAGGTTATGTGGTTTCCAGTTTACATAGAGGCAAATAAAGTTTGTTCAGGGCCATTGATGTGTACGCTTGGAGGCTAATATATGATGCTGTGATTATAATCGAAGAGAATTCTCTTGGTAGATAATGCAGGTCGACATTTGATTGTGAGGAATTCTAAGTCAGGTGAACAGAAGGACTCAAGTTCCTGTATGTTGTTATGATCACACCACGTCTCGTTAATCATAAGGCATACCCCCCCGCCCCTCTTCTTACCAGAAAGATGCTTGTTTCTGTCGGCGCGATGCGTGAAGAAACCAGCTGGCTGTACCGACTCCGGTAGCGTGTCTTGAGTGAGCCATGTTTCCGTGAAGCAGAGAAGAGTTACAGTCTCTTCTGTCTCTCTGGAATGCTACCCTTGCTCGGATTTCATCAATCTGGTTGTCAAGAGACTGGACATTGGCGAGTAGTATGCTCGGGAGCGGTGCGCGACCAGAAGACCGCTTTGTCTGCCCCTTTTACGCCGTCGTTGTTTTGGTTCGCCGGCTGGAATCCGATCCATTGTCCTGGGTGGTGGGAAAAACAGAGGATCCGCTTCGGGAAAGTCGTATTCCTGGTCGTAATGATGGTGAGTTGACGTTGCTCTTATATCCAGTAGTTCCTCCCGACTATATGTAATAAAACCTATAACCAGCCAGCTGTATTTTGATAGTGTCGTCATTCAGCCATGTCTCCGTGAAGTATAAGATATTAACATTTTGAATGTCCGTTGGTAGTTTAATCTTCTGCGTACATCTTAACAAGTATCTTGTTTAGAAGACCAAGATTACATCTTCTCATAAATAGTTTCATATTCAATCATATATTTCATACAACATTTAGAGGTAAACCCCATAATTGAGAAGTGGACACAACCAAAGACACAGTATACATTGTTCTACTGTCTTTCCTAATGTCACACCATAAAACCAATTTGACAGCATTGTTCTTTAAATACCCATGGACAATTTCCACATTCTCAAACATAGAAATATTGTTTAATTCTCCAATTTTGGGGATTAGGAGTTTTGGCAAGATAAGCTCTTTGTTCTCCCAGAGGTTTCTTTCCCCTCATATTCCACGGAAACAAAGTGTTTCTACCAGGAATTTATGACCATTGTACAACCTGAGGTGGGAGAGAGAGTGGGAGAGGGGTGGAGCCATGATATACACCTTAAAGTGCGACGTCGTGACAGTACATAGCCATAATATTATATTTGAAATGTCTCCATTTCTTAGAAATGTTTATGAGTGTAATGTTTACTGTTCATTTTTTGTTGTTTATTTCACATTTGTTCATCATCTATTTCACTTGCTTTGGCAATGTAAACCTATGTTTCCCATGCCAATAAAGCCCTTTGAATTAAATTGAGAGAGAGTGAGACCAAATGAGAAAGATGGAGGGAGAGAGAGAAATGGAAGGAGAGAGATGGAGAGAGGAAAAGAGAGAAACTGTTCGTGTTCTCTGCAGCCACAGCTCTAGTCTACATTCACAACAGAAACTCTCCCTAGGGAAACCGCCTAGTAGGCTGACTGGAGGGAAAGAGATCTTGTCACGTGATGTTTCCTCCCGTGTCTCTCTTTCTCCCTCTGTATCTTCCTCCACTCTCGCTCCCTCGTTCTCTTTCTTTCTCTCGCTCTCGCTCTCTCTCTCTCTCTCTCTCTCTCTCCCTCTCTCTCTCTGAATTCAATTCAATTTCAATTCAATGTCAATTTAAGGGCTTTATTGGCAAGGGAAACACATGTTAACATTGCCAAAGCAAGTGAAGTAGACAATAAACAAAAGTGAAAATAAACAATAAAAATTAACAGTACACTCACAGAAGTTCCAAAAGAAAAAATAAATTTCAAATGTCATATTATGTCTATATACAGTGTTGTAACGATGTGCAAATAGTTCAAATACAAAACGGAAAATAAATAAACATAAATATGGGTTGTATTTATAATGGTGTTTGTTCTTCACTGGTTGCCATTGGTTGGGTCTAATTGTGTTGCTGTTGTTGGCTCTGTGGGGTCTGTTTGTGTTTGTGAACAGGGCCCCAGGACCAGCTTGCTTAGGGGACTCTTCTCCAGGTTAATTTCTCTGTAGGTGGTGGCTTTGTTATGGAAGGTTTGGGAAATGGCTTCCTTTTAGGTGGTTGTAGAATTCAACGGCTCTTTTCTGGATTTTGATAATAGTGGGTATCAGCCTAATTCTGCTCTGCATGCATTATTTTGTGTTTTAAGTTGTACACGGAGGATATTTTGCATGAGGATAATTTGGTGTTTGTCCCATTTTGTGAATTCTTGGTTGGTGAGCGGACCCCAGACCTCACAACCATAAAGGGCAATGGGATCTATAACTGATTCTAGTATTTTCAGCCAGATCCTAATTGGTACATTGAATTTTATGTTCCTTTTGGTGGCATTAAAGGCCCTTCTTGCCTTCATAGCTTTGTGGAAGTTATCTGAGCGCTGATGTTTAGGCCGAGGTATGTATAGTTTTTTGTGTGCTCTAGGGCAATGGTGTCTAGATTGAATTTGTATTTGTGGTCCTGCAACTTGACCTTTTTTGGAACACCATAGTTTTTGTCTTACTGAGATTTACTGTCAGGGAAAAGATCTAGGTGCTGCTGTAGGCCCTCCTTGGTTGGGGACAGAAGCAACAGATCATCAGCAAACAGTAAACATTTGACTTCAGATTTCAGTAGGGTGAGGCCGGGTGCTGCAGACTGTTCTAGCGCCCTCGCCAATTCGTTGATATATATGTTGAAGAGGATTGGGCTTAAGCTGCATCCCTGTTTCACCCCACGGCCCTATGGAAAGAAATGTGTGTTTTTTGCCAATTTTAACCACACACTTGTTGTTTGTGTACATGAATTTTATAATGTCGTATGTTTTTCCCCCAAAACCACTTTCCATCAATTTGTATAGCAGACCCTCATGCCAAATTGAGTCAAAGGCTTTTATGAAATCAACAAAGCATGAGAAGGCTTTGACATTGTTTTGGTTTGTTTGTTTGTCAATTAGGGTGCCAGGGTGAATACATGGTCTGTTGTTCGGTATTTTGGTTAAAAGCCCATTTGACATTTGCTCAGTACATTGTTTTCACTAAGGACATGTACAAGTCTGCTGTTAATGATAATGCAGTTGATTTTCCCAAGGTTGCTGTTGATGCATATCCCACGGTAGTTATTGGGGTCAAATTTGTCTCCACTTTTGTGGATTGGGGTGATCAGTCCTTGGGTCCAAATATTGGGGAAGATGCCAGAGCTAAGGATGATGTTAAAGAGTTTAAGTATAGCCAATTGGAATTTGTTGTTTGTATATTTGATCATTTCATTGAGGATACCATCAACACCACAGGCCTTTTTGGGTTGGAGGGTTTGTATTTTGTCCTGTAGTTCATTCAATGTAATTGGAGAATCCAGTGGGTTCTGGTAGTCTTTAATAGTTGATTCTAAAATGTGTATTTGATCATGTATATGTTTTTGCTGTTTGTTATTTGTTATAGGGCCAAAAAGATGGGAGAAGTGGTTTACCCATACATCTCCATTTTGGATAGATAACTCTTCGTGTTGTTCTTTGTTCAGTAATTTCCAATTTTCCCAGAAGTGGTTAGAGTCTATGGATTCTTCAGTTACATTGAGCTGATTTCTGACGTACTGTTCCTTCTATTCCGTAGTGTATTTCTGTATTGTTTTAGTGATTCACCATAGTGAAGGCATAGACTCAGGTGTTCTCAATTTCTTTCTTAGGTTTTTGCATTCTTCATCAAACCATGTGACATTGTTGTTAATTTTCTGTAGTTTTCTGTTTGAAATGTTCATATTTTATAGATGTTTTTATTTTTTTATTTTTAGATCTCTCTCTCCCTCTCTCTGTCTCTCCCTCTCTCTGTCTCTCTGTCTCTCCCTCTCTCTGTCTGTCTCTCCCTCACTCTGTCTCTCCCTCTCTCTGTCTCTCCCTCCCTCTCTCTGTCTCTCCCTCCCTCTCTCTGTCTCTCCCTCTCTCTCTGTCTCTCCCTCTCTCTGTCTCTCCCTCTCTCTGTCTCTCCCTCTCTCTGTCTCTCCCTCTCTCTGTCTCTCTCTCCCTCTCTCTGTCTCTCTCTCCCTCTCTCTCTCTCTCTCTCTCTCTCCCTCTCTCTCTGTCTCTCCCTCTTTCTGTTTCTCCCTCTCTCTGTCTTTCCCTCTCTCTGTCTCTCTCTCCCTCTCTCTCTGTCTCTCCCTCTCTCTGTCTCTCTGTCTCTCCCTCTCTATGTCTCTCTCTGTCTCTCCCTCTCTCTGTCTCTCCCTCTCTCTGTCTCTCTCTGTCTCTTTGTCTCTCCCTCTCTCTGTCTCTCCATCTCTCTCTCTGTCTCTCTCTCTCTCCCTCTCTCTCCCTCTCTTTCTGTCTCTCCCTCTCCCTCTCTCTCCCTCTCTCTCCCTCTCTCTCTGTCTCTCCCTCTCTCTGTCTCTCTCTGTCTCTCTGTCTCTCCCTCTCTCTGTCTCTCCCTCTCTCTGTCTCTCCCTCTCTTGGTCTCTCTCTGTCTCTCCCTCTCTCTGTCTCTCCCTCTCTGTCTCTCCCTCTCTCTGTCTCTCTGTCTCTCCCTCTCTCTGTCTCTCTCTGTCTCTCCCTCTCTCTCTGTCTCTCTTTCTCTGTCTCTCCCTCTCTTTCTATCGCTCTGTCACTTTTGCCAATGACTCAGAGACAAAGGCTTCTGTCACCATTCATATGGATTTGTTCATCACGATCCCTCCTGCTGCACTGCTTCCCTTCTTCCCCTGACACAGTTCAGGGAGCTTTTAGTCAGCTGGCTTCTGTTGAGAACTCTAGTGGCTATCATGTGAAGCCTAATTAGGGAGGTCATTACTACTCTAGTCTATGGAGGTGTGAGGCTTCCTCTGTGTGCTGTTATTTACACTTAACCCCATTGTACCATAAGCAGTATTTCAGAGGTTACTATACTGTTTTTACCCCTTACGCCATTCAAATATATATATGCAAATAATGTTAATAGAAGTTACAGCCCTCTGGGTAAAGGGGGCTATAGGCTCAGTCTAATTTAATTATTTAATGTTAGTGATCAGTAAGAAAGGGGTCAGAGAACAAAGGTTCATTGAATGATGTGCACTGTAACCTAATTCTAGTCCTGCTAGGGTTGTAGATCCCTAGTGTAAACAGCAATATGATGTGCAGGTCCAGAGGCAACATCGATAGCCTGCCAGAGACATATTGATTGGATGGTTGCTCTGAGGGTGAAGGTACTTTCCTCTCTCCTCCAGGCTTGGCGCTTTGATTTACAGTACTGTAAGGTACACAGTGAGTCTCCCTCTCTTTCTATTTCTCTTTCTCTCTCTATCTCTCTCTCGCTCGATGGCTGGCACATTCTTAACAAATAAGACAGAGGCTGCTTCAAGGCCATCCAATTGTTGTGAACTTTAATAAGCTATCAGACACATGACAACAAGCCTGTTATTGTCTTAGGTAAACATTCCCCAAATGCCATTTCTATGACATTGTACTCTTGAATTCCCTGCAGGGTGTCAGTATTGGGCGCTGTAGGCAATGCAATTGCAAGTCTTAGCATTTGGAATTTGCATGGGATGATATGACTTCCTCTCTATTTCAAATGGTTATTTTGCTCACTGGTCCCTACTATTTGCCTGGGTAAACTATCTCCCTAAATACTTTAAACCTGATTTAAAAGATAATTCAAGGGGCAGAGAAACATACATTTTCGGTTGCTTCAACTGTTATCTACTAAAATGTAAATACGTGTATTTTAGGATTCTTCAAGGAATCAAAACAAGCCTTCTATTGGAGGATGAAAAGCTGCTTCGTGACTTCATATGAAACCATTTCAGGAATTGATGGTTAATGAACTAATATGAGAGCATTCATTCACATGAATTTAACACATGAAAATACCATATATTGTGTGTGCTAAAAGCAGGGCTTTGAAGAAAGAGAAGATTAAGGGAACTAACACAAAAACCTGCTTTTCTCTGCTCGCGTTGGATACCATGCATCCCACCTGGTAGGAAAAATCTGTGTGCCACTTTGCTGCTTTAGTAAGTCAGTGGTAGCTGGGTTATGGACAAGTCCATTAGTTCTAAATTAGTAGTTCTACAGACTAAGACTATATGCCCCAGTATATACGTCATTACTGCAGTACATTGCTTATACTTACTGGCAGTTGCTTACGTACAGTATGTATATGCGTCACTTGTAGACTCTGTTGGTTATAGATCTGTTTTGCTGTGTGATTAGAGGAAGCTGGTGAGGAATACAGCTGGTGACCAGGCTACTGTTGTCAAGGCAACCACATCCGAATTTCTTCCCTGCAAGTTGTCATGATCAAATGAAGAAAAAAATACCAAATGGGCACTAGGCCACATGTGTACCTTGTTTCCAAAAAAGGTCAGTGACTCATCAATACTCACTCTTCTAATTTGATTACTTGCAAAACACCTATCATTGCACACTTTGGATTAATTTGCGTAATTTAGCAGACATTCTTATCCAGAGCGACTTACGGGAGCAATTAGGGTTAAGTGCCTTGCTCAAGCGCACATCAACAGATTTTTTACATAGTCGGCTCTGGGATTCGAACCAACAACCTTTCGGTTACAGGCCCAATGCTCTTAACCGTTAACTGCTAGGCTTCCTGCCTCCAGATTCCACAAACAGTTTGTAAAAACAGAAAAGAAGAAAAGTTAAAAACATAACACCCCTTACCCTGTGATAACTATTGTGTGGGTGTTTGCTTTTCCAGGAGTGGAGTCGAGGCAGCTGTGAGTCATCATAACCTTGGTTATTACATAACATTCCAACCGCCACACTAAAACTCACTTCACCAGTAACAGTATACTGACAATAATAACAAATAATAATACCTATAATAATAATACCTAAAAAAAAAATATTTTCCCACCTATATCTTGTAAATCACAAAGCCTCTGTGCTGCTCTACTGGCCAAGCCCCACCTGCTCGTAGCTGCCTGAGACTGTAGCTGTGAGATGTTCACACCAGGGTGAGAGAGGTCAGCAGCTATGGGAGAGCCTGTGAGTGCCCCAGAATGTCTTATTTCACTTGGGAAGTGGCCCTGAATCTTAAGCACCTCACACTTGCAGCCTGTAAACCCAGTATGGAGTAGCTCAGGGGGGTCTCTGGGGAAAACATTCTCTCTGATCTGATGGTAAACATCTAGGTGATAACATTCCCATCTTCTCCTCCCCCTGCTCTGGAACAGCATGGGAGACCATTCTGTTTGTATGTGCTTCTGTACATGACAAGGACATGTCTCATACTCAGCCTTTAGTTTGTACTTGTCATTTTATTTTTTATTTTTTTATTTTAATGATGGCTTTATCATCAACACTTACCGTATAGCTCTGTTATACAACAATAGTATGTATACTGGTGTGTGTGCAAATCAAATACATGTAATGAGGTATAGAGAGAGAAAAAAGAGAGTTAGAATATCTCTGTTACGTTCCCCAGTTTATGTGTTGTAGTTTGTGTTTGTGCATGTGTTTATTTCAGGAAATGGCATCCTGAGATCCCTCAAGCAGCTGATTGGTCGACTCCAGGGCTAATTGGAGAGCTGACCTCGCCCCCTCGTCAAGACTCAGCTGTCTCCAATTACCCATTCAATCTGAAGCTATATAAAAGCCAGTGTTCTGTTCAGCAGAGAGAGATTTTTGCTGGGAGGACATTGCATAGGGGATTTGCTAGAGATTTGCTGGGAGGTCATTGCAAAGCGATTGTTTGTGATAGAGAGATTTTGCTGAGGTCATTGGAGAGCGATTGTTTGTGATAGAGAGATTTTGCTAGAGGTTGATTTTGATGGGAGTTCATTGCTGGGAAGTTGGTATGTTCTGTGAGTTTGTTGCTCAGGTAGAGCTTATTTGATGTCCTTTGTTTTTTAGTTTGTTTGAAATTGTTATTCCCATGTTTCATTTGTTCCCAGGGGAGAAGGGGAAGGCACCTTGGGAGTGCTTAGGCAAGAGGCCCGCGGGCATACATATACCCATAGTATATTCATTGTCTAGGCACACTAGGTAAGACCTGGGCGGACCACTCCCTGTATTTTGGTTAGGGCACCAGGTGGTGCTAAATTAGGTAAGTAGTGGGTAGGTAAGATAGGAGAGGGGGGGGGCTTTGAGATTTACTTAATTTGCTTTGGTTCCGTCCAGCCCCTTTACCCCATATTACCGTGTAAAGGAATTGATTCCAGGAGCCTTGGCCTGGCCTGACTCTATTCGTCCTCCTCAGTAGACATTATCCTTTTACCTCAGGGGATGGGAATCTGATTGGTCACTTCAAATACATCACTGTACAAACATCACACAGAGCCAGGTGAAGGCAGATAGGGTCTATGACAACTCCTTTTATTTTTTTTTACAATTTAGGTCAGCTATGCTGGCCTATGGAGTACCTTGGGAAACCCAACTACCAAACCATCCAATGATGGGATTTATAAATAAATCCTCTGGGCTCCCAAACGGACTGATCTCTATAATCTATAAACAATATATATATATATATTTATATTATCCTTTCAAAAGTTTGGGGTCACTTGTTTTTGAAAGGAAATCACATTTGTCCATTTAAAATAACATCAAATTGATCAGAAATACAGTGTAGACATTGTTAATGTTGTAAATGACTATTGTAGCTGGAAAAGGCTTTTTAATGGAATATCTGCATAGGTGTACAGAGGCCCATTATCAGCAGCCATCACTCCTGTATTCCAATGGCACGATGTCTTAGCTAATCCAAGTATATCATTTTTAAAGGCTAATTGATCTTTAGAAAACCCTTTTGCAATTATGTTAGCACAGTTGAAAACTGTTGTTCTGATTAAAGAGGCAATAAAACTGGCCTTTAAACTAGTTGAGTATCTGCAGCATCAGCATTTGTGGGTCCGATGACAGGCTCAAAATGTCCAGAAACAAATAACTTTCTTCTGAAACTCATCAGTCTATTCTTGTTCTGAGAAATGAACAAATGCGAGAAATTGCCAAGAAACTGAAGATCTCATACAATGCTGTGTATTACTCCCTTCACAGATCAGCACAAACTGGCCCTAACCAGGATAGAAAGAGGAGTGGGAGGTCCCTGTGAACAACTGAGCAAGAGGACAAGTACATTAAAATATAGTTTGAGAAACAGACGCCTCACAAGTCCTCAACTGGCAGCTTCATTAAAATAGTACCCACAAAACACCAGCCTCAATGTCAACAGTGAAGAGGCTACTCCGGGATGCTGGTCTTCTAGGCAGAGTTGCAAAGAAAAAAACATATCTCAGACTGGCCATTAAAAGATTAAGATTGGCAAAAGAACACAGACACTGGACAGAAGAAGATTGGAAAAAAGTGTTATGGACAGACGAATCTAAGTTCGAGGTATTCAGATCATAAAGGAGAGCATTCGTGAGAAACAGATCAAATGAAAGTATGCTGGGGGAGTGCTTGACGCCATCTGTCAAGCATGGTGGAGGCAATGGGATGGTCTGGGGGTGCTTTGGTGGTGGTAAAGTGGGAGATTTGTACAGGGTAAAAGGGATCTCTAAGAAGGAAGGCTATCACTCCATTTTGCAATGCTATGCCATACCCTGTGGGCGGCACTTAATTGGAGCCAATTTCCTCCCACAACAGGACAATGACCCAAAGCACAGCTCCAAACTATGCAATAACTATTTATGGAAGAAGCAGTCAGCTGGTATTCTGTCTATAATGGAGTGACCAGCACAGTCACAGGATCTCAACCCTATTGAGCTGTTGTGGGAGCAGCTTGACCGTATGGCAAGTAAGAAGTGCCCATCAAGCCAATCCAACTTGTGGGAGGTGCTTCAGGAAGCATGGGGTGAAATCTCTTCAGATTACCTCAACCAATTGACAACAAGAATGCCAAAGGTCTGCAAGGCTGTAATTGCTGCAAATGGAGGATTTTTTGACGAAAGCAAAGTTTGAAGGACACAATTATTATTTCAATTAAAAATCGTTTTTGTAACCTTGTCAACGTCTTGACTACATTTCCTATTCATTTTGTCACTAATTTCATGTATGTTTTCATGGAATTCAAGGACATTTCTAAGTGACCCAAAACTTTTGAATGGTGGTGTATATATACACAGAACAAAAACATAAACGCAACATGTAAAATATTGGTCCCATGTTTCATGAGCTGAAATAAGAGGCCAGAAATTTTCCATATGCACAAAATTCTTATAAAAGGCCACTCTAAAATGTGCAGTTTTGTCACACAGCACAATGCCAAAGATACCGTATCTAAAGTTTTGAGGGAGTGTGCAATTGGCATGCTCACTACAGGAATGTTCACCAGAGATGTTACGATAGAATTGACTGCTAATTTCTCTACCATAAGCCTCCTCCAACGTCATTTTAGAGAATTTGGCAGTACGTCCAAATGACCTCACGAGCGCAGACCACATGTAACGACACCAGCCCTCCACATCTGTAATAAAGGCCTTTTGTCGGGAAAAAAAATATTCTGATTGGATGGGCCTGGCTCCCCAGCTGCGCCATGAGAAATCCATAGATTAGGGCCTAATGAATGAATTTAAATTCACTGATTTCCTTATATGAACTGTAACTCAGTTAAATCTTTGAAATTGTAGCATGTTGCATTTATATTTTTGCTCTGTACATATACAGTACCAGTCAAAAGTTTGGACACACCTTTTGTGCTGCACCCTCAACAACTACTGTGATTATTATTATTTGACCATGCTGGTCATTTATGAACATTTGAACATCTTGGCCATGTTCTGTTATAATCTCCACCCGGCACAGCCAGAAGAGGAATGGCCACCCCTCATAGCCTGGTTCCTCTCTAGGTTTCTTCCTAGGTTTTGGCCTTTCTAGGGAGTTTTTACTAGCCACCGTGCTTCTACACCTGCAATGCTTGCTGTTTGGGGTTTTAGGCTGTACAGCACTTTGAGATATCAGCTGATGTACGAAGGGCTATATAAATACATTTGATTTGATTTTGACCTACTCATTCAAGGGTTTTTCTTTATTTTTTATTATTTTCTACATTGTATAATAATAGTGAAGACATCAAAACTATGAAATAACACATGGAACACATGGAATTATGTAGTAACTAAAAAGTGTTACAAATCAAAATATATTTTATATTTGAGATTCCTTAAAGTAGCCACCCTTTGCCTTGATGACAGCTTTGCACACTCTTGGCATTCTCTCAACCAGCTTCAAGGCACACTTCATCAGCATGGCTAACACAGCATTCTGTGCTTAGGTGATAAGTGGTGGGGAGGGGTGTGCAGATGGAAATATGGGGGGTGGGGACTGAGAACCAACCTGTGTTGCTAGGCAGGGTGGGAATGGGTGGAAAACATGGTTTCCGGGTGGAAGGATGCAGGGAGTTGGAATGTTGGGCTAGGGGGAATGGGAGGAGGAGTTAGGGGTGTAGGCCCACCTCTTTTTGTTTATTTTACTTTAAATACTAATTTTACTATTACAAAATCCTTTTGATCATATGTATGAAAAATGTTTGGAGAAAAAAATGTATGCACTCCCTACTGTAAGTTGCTCTGGATAAGAGCGTTTGCTAATTTACTCAAATGTACAAATGTAAATGATCAATAGGATAATTTCTCTGTATGTATTTCTTACTTTAGTTTTTATTTTGAGTGGCAGCCCAATAGTACATGTTATATCAACTGAATATATCAATTTAAATTGATATTGTACCTGTAAACCCCCCAACAAAAATGACTCTACGGATATAAATGGATTTACTGATGCTCAGTGACGTTGACTCACATGGTCCCGGACCTGATTATAGGGCCTGAATGTTTCCAATAGCAACACATCCTGTTCAATGCAGAGGCTTTACCAATGTGTGTGGGAGACGGAATAGATTGTGACACTTGTTCCTAATTACACAATGTGTGCAGCCAGCCCAACTACGCATGTGAGTAGGTTGTAGTTTATTGTGCTTTATTCAGGAATGGTTCTATCTTCAATTAGGGTAAAGTTTGTAAAGTAAATATCTGGTGAATGTTCAAAGATTTCTCATATGATTCACTTACTCACATGAATATCTCTCCGAATGACATTCAAGATACCTGTAGCATCCTCTAATTTACAGTTTAGGCCAGCAAGCATTTCACCTGCCAAATCTATTGATCTAATGCCATGGCTAAAGGTTTAGCTGCAGGCCTACCATCCCCCTCTAACAAAACCAACATGTGACAGGCTCTCTACATAGTCTTTCCATATAATTCACCTATGACCAACGCATTCCCACTCGACATCTCAGCCCGAAGCCCAAGTGATTGAATGTGTTGTGGAATGATTCTAGCACACAGGTTCATGTTCAACAGCTTGGGCTGAGTAGAGCTGCCTGAGGAGTGTGGGTCGCTCAGGGCTGAGATGTCAGTTGTACAGCTTTGTAGGAGGATAATGTGGTGAGCATGTCTATAGCAGGGGTCTCCAATCCTGTTTTTGCCCCAACCCTAATCAAGCGCACCTGATTTTAATAATTAGCTGGTTGATAAGCTGACTCATGTTAGTTACAACTGGGGTTGGAGCTAAAACCTACAGGAGGGTACCGCTCCAGGAACAGGGTTGGAGAGCCCTGGTCTATAGTTTGCGTCCGAAATCGCACCCTATTCCGTAAGTAGTGTACTACACAGGAAATAGGGTGCTATTTGGGACACAGTCTTTGTGTGTGACTGGAAACTTAATGAGGATTTCCCTCCACAGGAATGACTTCCAACAACCTTGGGTGGGAGGGAGCTCTCTGACTAATCACTAGCTTGTGCTGGCACTGTGCAGTACTAGGACGCAGCCTATAGACCAGGGGTGTCAAACTCATTCCATGGAGGGCCTATAGTGTCTGCAGGATTTGTAATTAATCCCTAGACAACCAGTTGTGGGGAGTTCCTTAATAATTAGTGACATTAATTCATCAATCAAGTACAAGCGTGGAGCGAATACCCGCAGACACTCGGCCCTCCGTGCAATGAGTGTGAAACATATGCTATAGACCAGGTCTGAGAAAAGGCCGGACCGGGTGCCGTATGCAGCCCGCGACCTGATTCAATACGGCCCGCGGAATCATGCTCAGATCTCATAAGGAATTTGCGATAGTAAAGTTTTGAAAAACATATTTGCTATTCAAATTAAAAGCCCAATGAATACTCGCCTTTGTGTAATGATTTTACTCCCACCGCTTGTGGGACATTTATTTTGAAGGCACGTATAAATAACAACTGCACGAGGACAGACAGTGACTGACAGGCTGACACACGTCACAGTTACAAATAGTAGCTAGCTAGAAATTGCGCAAAAATGAGTTTTTCAAAGATTTCAAAGAAAAGGAAAGTAGACAATGAATGTCGGGTGTTCCAGCAAGAGTGGACATCAAAATAGTTATTTATTGAGGTATCAGGGAAAGCTGTGTGCTTAGTGTGCAAAGAGAGCATCGCTGTCTTCAAAGACTACAAATTGTCCTGGCACTTCCAGACGAAGCATGCAGAGAAATATAGGAATATGTCTTCTGAGCAGAAGCCAAGTGCATCGAAAGAGTTGCTTTCCCAGTTGCAAAAGCAGCAAGGACTTTTCACAAATTTGCATTCAGGAATTGCGAGAGCTAGCTTTGCATTGTCCCACAAAATTACTAAATGTAGCAAGCCATTCGCTGAAGGCAAATTCATTCAATAATGTTTAATTGACTCTGCAGCAATACTTTGCCCCGACAAGAAAGAGCTGTTTGAAAAAGTTTCCCTGTCAAGACGAACATTGACCCGGTGTGTTGAGGACATCGCAGAGAATATGGAACAACAGTTGAAAGACAAGGTAAAGGATTGCACCTATTTCTCCTTGGCCCTGGATGAGAGCAGTGATGCATGTGACACGGCACAGTTGTTGATATTCTTATGAGGCATAACCGCAGACTTTTAAATTACAGAGGAGCTTGCTTCAGTGCAGTAAATGAAGAGCACAACCACAGGGAAATATTTATTGGAGGAGGTTAATAAGTGTGTGGCAAAGCTGGGACTGAGTTTTGAAAAGTTAGCCAGTGTGACCACTGATGGGTGCCCAAACTTGACAGGAAAAAACATTGGCCTTTTGAAAAGGATACAAGATCAAGTTGCTGAGCTGAACCCAGATCAGAAAATTATTTTCCTGCATTGCATTATTCATCAGGAGGTGCTCTGTAAATGTGTTCTGAAAATGAGCCATGTTGTGGATACACTAAAAGTGGTAAACTTCATAAGAGCAAAATCTTTATACCACAGGCAGTTTGTCTCACTATTGGAAGAGACAGAGTCGGGTCATGCAGATCTCATGCAGTTAAAGGACAATATGTGGATTCCCCTGAACTGCAAGATAAGGAATGGTTGGCTGATTTGTCCTTCACCGTGGACATCAGGGCCGTCATGAATGAACTGAATTCCAAACTACAAGGAAAGGGCCTTTTTGCACATCAGATATACAGCTTTGTCAAAGCCTTCAAGGGAAAATTACTCCTCCTGACCAGCCAAGTATAAGCCAACAATCTCACCCATCTTCTGAACACTACTAGTCTGTTCCCTATCAGATGACCAGCGGGAGAAGTATACATCGCTGCTGCGTGCTTTGAACAGTGAGTTTTCTCATCATTTTGAGGATTATACATGATGTATAATACAAGAACAGATATAGCCCTTGGTTCACTCGAGACCTTATTGCCCTCAACCAGCACAAAAACATCCTGTGGAGGACTGCACTGGCATCGAATAGTCCCCGCGATATGCAACTTTTCTGGGAATTCAGGAACCAATACACGCAGTCAGTTAGGAAAGCAAAGGCTAGCTTTTTCAAACAGAGATTTGCATCCTGTAGCTCTAACTCCAAAAGGTTTTGGGACACTGTGAAGTCCATGGAGAATAAGAGCACCTTCTCCCAGCTGGCCACTGCACTGAGGCTAGGAAACACTGTCACCACTGATAAATCCACGATAATCGAGAATTTCAAGAAGCATTTCTCTATGGCTGGCCATGCTTTCCTCCTGGCTAACCCAACCTCGGCCAACAGCTCCACACCCCCTGCAGCTACTTCCCAATCCTCCCTAGCTTCTCCTTCACCTAAATCCAGATGGCAGATGTTCTGAAAGAGCTGCAAAACCTGACTCCATACAAATCAGCTGGGATAGACAATCTGGACCTTCTCTTTCTAAAATGATCCACCGCCATTGTTGCAACCCCTATTAGCAGTCTGTTCAACCTCTCTTTTGTATCGTCCGAGATTCCTAAAGATTGGAAAGCTGCCGCAGTCATCCCCCTCTTCACAGGGGGTGACACTCTAGACCCAAACTGTTACAGACCTATATCCATCCTGCCCTGCCTTTCTAAAGTCTTCGAAAGTCAAGTTAACAAACAGATCACTGACCATTTTGAATCCACCGTACCTTCTCTGCTGTGCAATCCGGTTTCCGAGCTGGTCACGGGTGCACCTCAGCCACGCTCAAGGTACTAAACAATTTCATAACCACCATCGATAAAAGACAGTACTGTGCAGCTGTCGTCATCGACCTGGCCAAGGCTTTCGTCACTGTCAATCATCGTATTCTTATCGGCAGACTCAACAGCCTTGGTTTCTCAAATGACTGCCTCACCTGGTTCACCAACTACTTCTCAGATAGAGTTCAGTGTGTCAAATCGGAGGGCCTATTGTCCGGACCTCTGGCAGTCTCTATCGGGGTACCACAGGGTTCAATTCTCGGGCTGACTCTTTTCTCTGTATTTATCAATGATGTCGCTCTTGCTGCGGGTGATTCCTTGATCCACCTCTATGCAGACAACACCATTCTGTATACATCTGGCCCTTCTTTGGACACTGTGTTAACAAACCTCCAAAGAAGCTTCAATGCCATACAACACTCCTTCCGTGGCGTCCAACTGCTCTTAAACGCTAGCAAAACTAAATGCATGCATTTCAACCGATCGCTGCCCTCACCCGCCCGCCCAACTAGCATCACTCCTCTGGATGGTTCTGACTTAGAATATGTGGACATCTAGAAATACCTAGGTGTCTGTCTAGACTGTAAACTCTCCGTCCAGACTCATGTTAAGCATCTCCAATCCAAAAATAAATCTAGAATCGGCTTCCTATTTCGCAACAAAGCCTCGTTCACTCACACTGCCAAACATTCCCTCGTTAAACTGACCATCCTACCGATCCTCGACTTCGGCGATGTCATTTACAAAATAGCCTCCAACACGCTACTCAGCAAACTGAATGCAGTCTATCACAATGCCATCCGTTTTGTCACCAAAGCCCCATATACCACCTACCACTGCGACCTGTATGCTCTCGTCGGCTGGCCCTCGCTACATATTTGTCGCTAGACCCACTGGATCCAGGTCATCTATAAGTCTTTGCTAGGTAAAGCTCCGCCTTATTTCAGCTCACTGGTCACCATAACCACACCCACCCGTAGCACGCACTCCAGTGGGAATATTTCACTGGTCATCCCCAAAGCCAACACCTTCTTTGGTATCCTTTCCTTCCAGTTCTCTGCTGCCAATGACTGTAACGAATTGCAAAAATCGCTGAAGTTGGAGACTTATATCTCCCTCATTAACTTTAAGCATCAGCTATCTGAGCAGCTTACCTATCGCTGCAGCTGTACACAGCCCATCTGTAAATAACTCATCCAACTACCTACCTCATCCCCATATTGTTTTTATTTACTTTTTTTGCTCTTTTGCACAACAGTATTTCTACTTGCACATCTATCACTCCAGTGTTAATTTGCTAAATTGTAATTGCTTAACTACTATGGCCTATTTATTGCCTTACCTCCTTATGCCATTTGCACACCCTGTAAATATATTTTTCTATTGTGTTATTGACTGTACTTTTGTTTATCCCACTTGTAACTCTGTGTTGTTTTTTGTCACACTGCTTTGCTTTATCTTGGCCAGGTCACAGTTGTAAATGAGAACTTGTTCTCAACTGGCCTACCTGGTTAAATAAAGGTGAAATAAAATAAAAAATAGAAATATATATTCAGACCTAATTCAAAATACATTTACTTGGTACTTGTAGTACATGTCAACACATTAATTTGATGCTATATGCCATGAGTTTCCCCCATTCTTTATACATATAATTTTTAGTACAGAGTGCTTTTCTATGTATTCCTCTTAGTATTTTAATATTTTATTAGGATATACTCCGTAACAAAAATAACACATGACAGCTTCTCTGCATCACAGAATACCACAGTACATACAGTCTTTCCTTGTAATTCGCCTATGACCAACACATTCCCACTCGATTTCTCAGCCTGAAGCCCAAGTGATTGAACATGTGGTGGAATCAGGGCTCTAAAGCGTGACCGATTTGGTCGCATATGCTACGAAATATTTAGCTTTATTTGGGAGCACTGTGCGACTAGGGAAAGAATCTCCCATCTAGTAATTGTTGTAATGTTACGGCTTTGCTGTAATGTTGTTTCCCAGTGCTCTAGAAAAAAGTGAGTGCAGAGTTGATAGCGTAATGGCACCGTTACTACAGCAAAAACAGCTTGCAGTCTGGTAACTTTACCAGTATTTCCAAACATTTTGGGGCAGAAAAAGAAAGGAAAAGGGAAAACTTCAAAGACAGTACTACTGTATGAAGATAGGCAGAAACTGCTTCTCCAATAGAAATCCCAGATCTCGCTTGTAGGCTCTGTCATGGTGACATTGGCTTGCAAAGCTCATCCTCAGAAACATGTCTCACGCCGTCACTTTCACAAGGTTGGAGTAATAACATGTTCAACTACTTAAGACATTGGCTCAAATCTAGGTTGTGCCTTTAGAGTTCAAGAAAATGAACAACTAAGGAAGAATGCTTTACTTCTCTCATTGAATTCTCAAATCTCAAACCCTGGCCTGGTCTGCTTGGTCTGTTTCACAAGCGTTCCCGGAAGTCTCGCGATGTTGCACCTCTGGGTTTAGAAACTCTGTGATAGCTTCTTCAGGAGATCAATGATCAAAGCAATGAATGAGTGACATATCTCGTACATATCTTGAGACAGTGTACAATTTTCAATGTAATGCATCTCAATAGGAAAATAGTGCTTTTACACAATGTAGAAACCTAATATTCAACAAATTACTGTAATTTAAAGGACAGGTATTTGTATCAACATTTTAGCTTTTATAATAAACAAATGTCTTTAAAGTGTTACATATTCGTTTCTAGAACACAAGATTTGCTTCAAAAGTAGCTTCATTTCATATAGCCCCAATATAAGCTGTCAATCACATGAAAACCATGTGTTTGATGTATTTAATACCATTCCACTCATTCAGCTCCAGCCATTACCACTTGGCCGGCCTAACCTATTAAGGGGGTAATATGGACAGAGCGTCTATGGGAGGCCTGTGTAATTATTTTCCATGGAGGGCCACATTAGCATATATTTTTGCCATCGCAGGCCAGAATCATATTGCAGGATTACACATCAAATCAAATCAAATGTATTTATATAGCCCTTTGTACATCAGCTGATATCTCAAAGTGCTGTACAGAAACTCAGCCTAAAACCCCAAACAGCAAGAAATGCAGGTGTTGAAGCACGTTGGCTAGGAAAAACTCCCTAGAAAGGCCAAAACCTAGAAAGAAACCTAGAGAGGAACCAGGCTATGAGGGGTGGCCATTCCTCTTCTGGCTGTGCCGGGTGGAGATTATAACAGAAGTTCTACATTTGTTCTTAGTTCTACATTTGTTGAAAGGGGCATGCTTATTTAAGATGGTGAGGAAATTACTTTTAAAGAATGACCAGGCATCCTCTACTGATGGGATGAGGTCAATATCCTTCCAGGATACCCAGGCCAGGTCGATTAGAAAGGACTGCTCGCAGAAGTGTTTTAGGGAGCGTTTGACAGTGATGAGGGGTGGTCGTTTGACCGCGTACCCATTGCAGATGCAGGCAATGATGCAATGATTGCTGAGATCCTGATTGAAAACAGCAGAGGTGTATTGGAGGGCAAGTTGGTCAGGATAATATCTATGAGGGTGCCCATGTTTATGGATTTAGGGTTGTACCTGGTGGGTTCCTTGATAATTTGTGTGAGATTGAGGGCATCTAGCTTAGATTGTAGGACTGCCGGAGTGTTAAGCATATCCCAGTTTAGGTCACCTAACAGAACGAACTCTGAAAATAGATGGGGGGCAATCAATTCACACATGGTGTCCAGGGCACAGCTGGGAGC